>NC_091288.1:68405134-68705566 GCF_032444005.1 Ranitomeya imitator
CAGGGTGCACAGCAGTGTAAGCAACCTCTTCTTACCTCAGCACCCCTGTATCATCAGAATTAGTTTAGACAGAGGGGGAGGACAGCAAGAGTATCTCCAGTATTAGATCAGAAAGAAAGAAAGGACAGCCATGTGAGCAGCCTCTTCTTACTTCAGCACCTGTGGTTTCTCCTATATTAGATCAGATACACAGGATGGACAGCAGTTTGTTCAGGCTCTTCTTACCTCAGCACCCTTGATATCTCCAGCATGATGGACCTCAGTGTGTGCAGCCTGTTTCCTCAGCGCCCCTGGTGTCTCCAATATTAGATGAGACAAACAGGGTGGGCAGTAGTGTGAGCGACCTCTTCTTACCTCAGTACCAAGGGTATTTCAAGTATTATATCAGGTAGACATGATGGACCACAGTGCGTGCAGCCTGTTACCTCAGCGCTAGTGATGAGCGAGTATACTCATTGTTTAGGTTTTCCTGAGCACGCTCCGGTGATCTCCGAGTATTTATAAGTGCTCGGTGATTTCGTTTTCCTCACCTCAGCTGAATGATTTACAGCTTCTACAGGGCTTGAATACATGTGGGGATTCCCTAGCAACCAGGCATTCCTCACATGTATTCAGCCTGTCTAGCAGCTGTAAATCATGCAGCTGTGTCAACAAAAACTAAATTTCCGAGCAGTTACAAATACTCGGAGATCACCCGAGCGTGCTCAGGAAAACCTGAGCAATGAGTATACTCGCTCATCACTACTCAGCGCCCCTGGTGTCTCCAACAAGATCAGATAAACAGGGTGGACAGTAGGGTGAGCAGTCTCTTCTTATAGCAGGCATCACACTTACTGTATGAAAAATCGGTCCAATTCTCTCGGCTGAGAGTCGCACAAGTGTTCTCCGTTCGGTCATCCATGTGTAATCCATTTGCAATGCGTTGATGCGATTTCCTTGCATGTAAGTATCCGTATGACATCCTTATGGCTTTACCTTTCTCACTGCTTTTCCTCTTTGCATTTAATGGCTCAATGGGCTGAAATGAGGAAAATTTGTGCATTTTTCTCGCAAGTCACACTGATGGTCCATGTGGTGTCCGATTTTTTCTCGCACCCATAGACTTGCAATGACGAGTCTCAGGTGATATACGCGTAAAATTGTAGCATGGTGCGATTTCACTTGCAAGTAGTGTACGCCGAGAAAAAAAAAGGTTAATCTTCCCCATAGATTAACACTGAGCTGAGTGCTATGCCATGTTTTCTCGCATAGCACCCATCTGTATTGCTGTATGCTAGTGTGACTCCGGCCTATCTCAGCACCCCTTCTATCAACAAGTTTCAGATCAGAATATTCACTGTGAGAACATCACCCTACATATATAGGAAGGGGCAGAGCTTCCAACTCATTTGTTCAAATGATTCAAAGTCATCTACTAGCTGCAACTACTTTGTGCCCATAGTTCATTAGTGAGTACGTCCAAGGTGGATCTGTCCTTAGCAGGCTCAGACTGGCCCACAGGGTAACAGGGGAATCCCCCGGAGGACCCTGTGCAGATCTGGGCCCCCAACCCCACTGTATGGGCAGTACTTGGCATAATTCACATGATTTACTTTTACAGAAAAAAAGCAGCATCTCATTATTCATCAACCAAACTACTTAGTTTATTATTATGTACAGATATAGGTAAAATTGTGAATGAGGTTAGTATAACAATTGTATGCAGGTGAAAAGTGGGCCCCCAACGTCAACGTTACTGGTGGGCCCTTGGCCTACACTGGTCCTTAGTGTTTTACCTCACTCGGTCTGGAATAAAGTAACTGGAGTCAATTGCTCCAGTTTGTCACTAGAGGGTGCTAGCCTCTGAGAAATACCCAACGACTGAGGAGACTGCACAAGTCAGCGTGCTGAAAAGATCCATTCAAGCAGCGCGGAGCAGCTTCAGCTTCACCCCCTCCCCAGACAGAACATAATGCCGGACTGTATAGGACCCAAATTCAGTAAACAGCCCCCATCGTGTCCCTTCTCCTGCTTTATAACAGTTGTAAAAGACACGTAATGCTCTACAGCAAAATCATAGACCCACAGACAGCCATTCTTTTCATCCAGGTTTGACTTTTCACTTGACGATATCTGTATATGGAGAGACAGCAAAATATTGAAAAAGATCAAAACAAACATCATTTGTAAAAAGATAAATAAAAAACGTATATGCTCCAGTCTATGCTGTAGAGGAACGAGATATGGGTGACTGGCTGTGGCGTGGCATGTGCCTCCTCGGTGCCAGGAGAGGAGCCATCAAGCCACTTTACTTTGCCCAGATTGTTTAGGTGAACGCTAAGGCAGAAAATCGAATCTTTTCCCCAGGAGAAGAAAAGCCTTACATTATAACTCTAGTCTTCATGAGTATGAGTAACCCTTACTGTACTGATAAGAAGCGAGAGAACATAAATGGGGTAGCTAAGTAATCTTAGGTAAAAATACCCATATTATAATAACTATAGACACGTTCTGTTCTGAGTTAGTACAGCACCCGACATTTGCATCTCTTTTTTTTAAGCGCATTTATAAATAAACTTTCCTATATTAGCATAATGTAAATTATTATTATTATTATTATTATTATTATCCATAGGATGTACTTTTCTATGGCACTATGTGCGGACCAGTCTCTGTGATAAAATAACAATGACCTTTTTCTAATCCTATTTTGCTCATGAGTCATAGGCTAGAGTTGACCAGTTGTGCCCCCTTCGCTGCCCACCACTATGCCGGTTGCCCCCCTCTCCCTGGCATGTGCTGTCCTGACTGTAACAGGCGGGAGAGACAGGTGCAACCTGCATGTGGATTTCAAGTTCAGTAGCAATGCCTTATCCAATCAGCTGCACCAAGTCCTATGAGTAGGCGTTCTTGCTGTCCAAGGCGGGGAGGTCCTATGTGGCAGATCTCTGCTGCCCGTACAGCTTCCCATATGATTGTATGGAGCTAGCAGCCTACACCGTGCACTACACAGGCACATACGTTCAAGGCTTTGACAACCCCAGGACTTGACATAAAGTGAACAGAATATACAAGACGAAGAATCCAGTGTATAGAGGATACCCAGCTGCTAGGAAATAACTTTCCTGTCACTGTCAGAAGAAGCCAGGAGCCCCTGTCTGACACTTAGACATACTCTGAGATTTGGGAGGGAAGGATATGCCCCTGGGACATGTAATTTTGGAAAGGATTTAACATGACCTGCATCATAAGGATGTGTGGAGCTAGTCAGCATCTCTACTTTGGATGGCTGGTCGTGTTGTGGGCACTTGGAGCACTTCAGGGGGCATGCAGCCAGGCAGGTAAGTGGCACAGATTTGCATATACTGCATGTGTCGGACTTCAACTTGTGTAACATCGGAGACCTTATTTCCGAATCATCTCCAATTTGACCCCCTTTACCCGTCTGCAGCGAAGCTTCCGCAAAAGGGGCAGACCTCTGGGCACACACGGTGCTGCGATATTCCTGGCACACGTCCATTGTCTCCTTACACATTTCTGTGGGAATCGTCTCTTCATCTGTTGACAGCTGAAATGATAGAAGAGCCGGCGTTTCATTATTGATGAAGGAGCATACCAGGGGCTTCAATTGTGGAATGTCTATAGACTTGTACGCTTCATAATATATCCCAGACTCTGTAGTAGGTATATATCGGATCATAAAACCATTTCGACGTTGGCCTGGCATCTACGGTTCATGATAAATGTACAGGTGACATCTGCCTGGTCTACCAGTGCCCATACACCCAGAGCTCTCTGTTTACTAGTGACGTGCCAGGTACTGGTTACATGCCAGGGGGACTTACTCATCCAGACTGGCACCATGACGTGGAGATACATGTGAATCCTGCTGCGCCACAAGGTGTCTTCACATATTTTTTAACATGTTAAGACTTTAACCCTTTAGGCGCTAAGCTATCAGTCCTATTTTATCGTATATTTTCCGCCTGCCAAATATTGTCTCATATAAAGTCACAATTAGAGCGATCACAATGCAGACTAAAGCTTTACGCGCCATCTAATTATGTTTTTTTGGAAGAGGCAGGTAACAGGTGGCTGTTTGTGCTGTGGCGTACAGGTGTGCAGCCTATCCAGGGCTATCACAGGGCGATGACAGGCCACGCTGTGTACGGACTGCTCTTCATTCCTCTTCCTCCTCTGTTTGTTGTGTATATTCTCACTTCTGGTCATGCCTGTTTGACTGCCTCACAAGTGTTCTCACTTGTGTCTACACATGTGATGGGCCAGGCGAAGATACGCATGAGTGCAGGGACAAATGCTTTCTACGGGATGGACATTGCGGTCTTTTTCAAGAAAGTTCAATGACCATTAGATGGAAGGATGTGGAGTAGTATGGTGCCAATATAAGGACCAGCATAAGTGTAGGTCAAGATTCATGTAGCAAAGATCGATGAATAAATATTCCTTCTATCTCCATCTATCCAACCATCTATATCTATTAACGATCTAATTTATCTACTTTCTTTCAATCATCAATATATCTAAAAAAGAGAAAAATTGAAGCAGCTCCCATCTGTAAGCTGCAAAGCCTCCAAGGTTGTCACCTCAAGGAAATCTCCCAAAATTGGAGGCAGCACCCTAAAGTTCGATGGTGGAAAAACAGATTTTAATAAGCACATGCCCATTTTTCCACCATCAAACTTTGGAGTGCTGCCACCATTTTCTATCTATCTATCTATCTATCTATCTATCTATCTATCTATCTATCTATCTATCTATCTATCTATCTATCTGCTCATCTTCCATTTATCCATCCATTCTATTTTGGTTTTTTTACTTTTCATCCCATTTATTATATTTTAACCTTGTGATTTCTTTCTTCGACCATGTGCGTAAATTTCCACACCCACTTAGCCCGCCGCAGTTTGTGATTGGACCCGGAAGCCTGACATGAATTTACATGTGCATTATTTTAATTGTAAAATCTATGTTGCTGATAATGCGCGCAGTAAATTAGACGTGCTGTAGGTTACATGCCTCCAGTCCCATACGGTATATCATTACACGCGGTGTGCAAGCATTGTTATGTGACCGGACTGCACGCCGTGCATTGTCACTATCACGTCCAGGACATCAGGAAGGTCCAGGTGTATTTATATTCCTACTAGAGTTATGGTTTCATGCCAGGAGTCCGTATGTAACCGCCATTGGCCTCCTTCCCTCCTGTTTATTTGCACAGGGGCTGGCCTGATCACTTACTAGTTTATTTTCTTTTAATGGGATGTGTGATGTGTACACATGGTATTACACGTGCAGTGCACTTGCAGGCTTGTTGATTCCAGAAACCTCTTCTTAAATCCGGTACCTGGAGCTTTTTCCTTGAATGTTTGGTGTTTTATATGACATTTATTTGCCTGATGCAACCTGCTCATGATGATCTTCGGAGGCCCTAAAACACTCGGTGGTCACATCATGCCCCTGTATGGCATGGGTAGAATTTTGGTATTTAAAGAGTTAAATCAAAGACTTAATGTGTGGCATTGTCAACCCTGCTCTGCTCTTTTAACTCTTTATTTCTTGCCCAGCCAGAATCCGTGACTTAATGGGTTCGGTATTGTACAGAGGCCGCCTCTTGGTTGGGGCTGAAACTTACGACCTCGGAGGTCTATCATTGTGTTGTGGCTCAGTGTGCTGCCTCTTGACACATGACCTCATAGCTTCTACATTTGTAATGTCAAGAGCCTTTTCTTTCTAGGCCTCTTTATTTTTTCTTTCTTACTAAGTCCATGGTGTGGAAATAAACTTGCCAAATGGCCTTTTACATACCCAAAATATCCCATATCTTCACTAAGTAAATCGATCATTGCTGTTTATCAGGGCGGATGGGCGGTATAATGGGAAGCAGCATTATTTTGGTTCGTCTGTTGTTAATAGTCACTTAAGCAAATGAAATGATGTTCATTCCTGGAAGACAAATGTAAGTTTTTGCACACTAGCGATCACACAGAAATATGCAAATATTATCAGGTTTGTGCACTTACCCACCAAGCACTTCTACCTACACTAAAATCATTAGGACTTGTCTGTGGCGACGCTTGTATCAGGTCACATATTCAAAATTGACTTGTGACCCGCTGTGGATCCCAGTCTGTCACGTCATCGATACCCAAATGGGCACGGCGGTGAAGTGGTTAAACCATATCATTAAGCCGGACAGCAAAATATATTCTAGCTGACTCTCTGACAGGTGAATCCTGACATCTCTGTGCGGATGATAAGAATACGTATGAGGCCTACGCTGGGAAGATCTGTTTATTCCCTTGGTCTTACAAGGATTTGGAGTTTTAGCTCCGTTCTCTTACAAGCTTCTAATTTGGCTGCAGCAAAGTTTGAATCACTGATTTATTTAGCAGCACTTTTATCTAAAGGGTAGAGAGAGTGCGTTGTTGGAATATATATATGGGGAATATATATAAATCACTGCATATATGTATATATGTATATATATATATATATATATATGTATCAGTAAATAAATATATAGAGAGAGATAAATATATATATATATATATATATATACATATACATGTTATGTAAAGTGTAGAAAAATACAAATATAAAAATAAAAAAGTACATATATATTTACATAAATATGTTTTAACATATTTACATTTTATATATGTGTATATATGTATATATATATATTACAAAAAGGTGCATATATGCAAGTGTATATATATGTCTACTTACATATTTTTATTTTTGTGTAACATATATATATATATATATATATATATATACAGACACACACCTCAGACTAGTATATACTGTATGCACTGCCATGTTCATGTTAAGGACACATACTTTATGTTGTACTGGACTTAAAAATAGTATCTATACATATATCTACAGTATATATGTTGGTATATATGTATATACATTATATTCACTTATGCTTTTATACCTGTAATGTACATTCAGGGCTTTATGTGGTCGACGACCATACATTATGTCTGTGACACCTATGCTTTTTTTTCTTGTATTTTTACTTAATTTTTGCCTTTTAATTCTTCATTACACCAGAACACATGCACAAACCTTACATAAAGCAGAATACATATTTTACCCAATCACTCGGTGACAATATATGCTTAACTGTAATTATATTTAGCATTTGCATTTCTCTTTCACAAACACTAAAGAAAACCAGAAAATGTTCCTTTCTAAAAATACCCTGAGATTTGACGTGGGCTCATTATTAGCCTGTGACAGATAACACCAGCAAATAATACACTTTTGTTATGGCACAAGACAGGCTTTTGTGGCTGGCATTGTGCAGCGAGACTGAATGCACAATCCTTCGCACTTCAGAGGCCGCTTCAGAAAAATGTCTCTTTTTCTGGAAACACATTAGATTAAATACAGTAGAAATAGTATCTGAAAATATTTAGAATGGGATAATTTACCCGAAAAATCCAAACGTGGCCCATGGAAAGAGAACATTTTTCCTTTTAGTAAATATCGCTCCGAGCGGAAATGTGAAATTCTATAAAATTCTATAACAAATGAATTTATATAATTCTTATCGTCCTTTATGGCTCATTAAATTTAGTTGGAATCAACGTTTAAATTATCTGCTCTTTACATTTCATCTCCAGAAATTGAAAATTTTGGAAATTTTTTTTTTTACATATAAATTTGACAGTCGACTCCTTCTTGCTCCTTGGTATTAACACTTTATTCACTGGAAAGGAAGCAATTCATTGGATTTGGCTTTGTTTTGGTATTTCCTTGACACTCACAACGCCATCCCCCACCCTTCCAGTTAGCAGACTGCTATAAAGAGTTTGTTTTGGTCCAAATGAGAAATTAAGTGCAGATAAGCAAACCATGCTGCCAGAGGGCGACAAGATGTTGAGTGAATTGCTTTTAGATGAAACAAATTAAGGAACGAGAGAAGACAATCTGCTTCTTGCATTAATAGACACGTTCAGTGTTCAGAGGGGAAGTAACACATTTTTTAGAGGCTAATTTTATTTTTAAAAAAATTAAAAAAAAGGTTAAATTGGTCCCTTATCTATGGGCATGGCAGAAAACAGATCAGTCAATGATATACCAATATTAGTGTATTAATGTTTATGGAAGTTAAAATAAAATCCCAAGACCTGGAAAAGGAATTCTTAAAAATATCTTTAGTTTTCTAATATTTTAAATTTTTGGAAAATATTCATAGTAAAAAAAAATGTACAGAAGCCTGTGTGGGTCTAAGGAGCGTTTACACTTTGGAAATCTTTTATATTAATTCCAAAATAATCATCGATTTGTTTAGATAAGAAGTTAGGTTTTTTTAAATTCCCGGGACCTTACAATCTAGTTGGTGTAACAGGCCACATTCAAGAAACCAAGAACCAGTCCTAAGAGCCACTCTGAAGACGCCCGGACATTAAGGATCATTCATAGCTGGAGGGTTAGTGTCGTAAGAGCTGCAACTTGATTTAAGGGATTTCGCGCCTGGCAAAACTTCAGTTGGAAATCCCGAAAATTCACACATATGAAGAGAGGAAACAGTTTTGTATGCAATAAAAGGCTCGTTCAGTAAGAGATTAAAGGGAGAGTATTCAAAAAAGCGGAAAGTCTAGGCAGTTAAAGTGGCACAAGAGATATACGGTATCTGGCACGGATGCTCATCGCGAGGCCTAGAAGTGGAAATCGCAGGTCCATTGACATCTATTCTATAGCTTCCTTTCTCACGTGATACATTCAAGAAATGGCATCTCTATATAGAAAAACATACATCAATTACAACACACGGCATTCCCCTAATGAGAAAGACATTAGATTTTTAATTAAAACAAGTTAAAAAGAATTTATAACACCTGTGTACCAGTAAATCAGAAGGGACAGGTGGAAACCATGTGCTTAAAAAAATCAGCACCTTAGAAACGACAACCACTGTAGTTTCGACACCAGTTTGTTGACGCATAGTAGGGGTCATTGCATTTGCCACCCAAATTGTGGTGCAGTTTGCAACATTTTCTGATCTTAAGTACCACTGCCAAATTTATCAGTCTTGTTTGCCATTTAATACCCCATTTTTTTAGTACCTTCGTACCTTCTGCAGAAGGACGTAGATCTGGGGATTTATTATGATGGAATATAGGCTGAACTGGATGGACAAATGTCTTTTTTCGGCCTTACTAACTATGTTACTATGTTACTATGTTACTACAGGTCCTTCTCAAAAAATTAGCATATAGTGTTAAATTTCATTATTTACCATAATGTAATGATTACAATTAAACTTTCATATATTATAGATTCATTATCCAGCAACTGAAATTTGTCAGGTCTTTTATTGTTTTAATACTGATGATTTTGGCATACAACTCCTGATAACCCAAAAAACCTGTCTCAATAAATTAGCATATTTCACCCATCCAATCAAATAAAAGTGTTTTTTAATAACAAACAAAAAAAACAACAAATAATAATGTTCAGTTATGCACTCAATACTTGGTCGGGAATCCTTTGGCAGAAATGACTGCTTCAATGCGGCGTGGCATGGAGGCAATCAGCCTGTGACACTGCTGAGATGTTATGGAGGCCCAGGATGCTTCAATAGCGGCCTTAAGCTCATCCAGAGTGTTGGGTCTTGCGTCTCTCAACTTTCTCTTCACAATATCCCACAGATTCTCTATGGGGTTCAGGTCAAGAGAGTTGGCAGGCCAATTGAGCACAGTAATACCATGGTCAGTAAACCATTTACCAGTGGTTTTGGCACTGTGAGCAGGTGCCAGGTCGTGCTGAAAAATAAAATCTTCATCTCCATAAAGCATTTCAGCCAATGGAAGCTTGAAGTGCTCCAAAATCTCCTGATAGCTAGTTGCATTGACCCTGCCCTTGATGAAACACAGTGGACCAACACCAGCGGCTGACATGGCACCCCACACCATCACTGACTGTGGGTACTTGACACTGGACTTCAGGCATTTTGGCATTTCCTTCTCCCCAGTCTTCCTCCAGACTCTGGCACCTTGATTTCCGAATGACATGCAAAATTTGCTTTCATCAGAAAAAAGTACTTGGGACCACTTAGCAACAGTCCAGTGCTGCTTCTCTGTAGCCCAGGTCAGGCGCCTCTGCCGCTGTTTATGGTTCAAAAGTGGCTTTACCTGGGGAATGCGGCACCTGTAGCCCATTTCCTGCACACGCCTGTGCACGGTGGCTCTGGATGTTTCCACACCAGACTCAGTCCACTGCTTCCTCAGGTTCCCCAAGGTCTGGAATCGGTCCTTCTCCACAATCTTCCTCAGGGTCCGGTCTCCTCTTCTCGTTGTACAGCGTTTTCTGCCACATTGTTTCCTTCCAACAGACTTCCCATTGAGGTGCCTTGATACAGCACTCTGGGAACAGCCTATTTGTTGAGAAATTTCTTTCTGGGTCTTACCCTCTTGCTTGAGGGTGTCAATGATGGCCTTCTTGACATCTGTCAGGTCGCTAGTCTTACCCATGATGGGGGTTTTGAGTAATGAACCAGGCAGGGAGTTTATAAAAGCCTCAGGTATCTTTTGCATGTGTTTAGAGTTAATTAGTTGATTCAGAAGATTAGGGTAATAGGTCGTTTAGAGAACCTTTTCTTGATATGCTAATTTATTGAGACAGGTTTTTGGGTTATCAGGAGTTGTATGCCAAAATCATCAGTATTAAAACAATAAAAGACCTGACAAATTTCAGTTGGTGGATAATGAATCTATAATATATGAAAGTTTAATTGTAATCATTACATTATGGTAAATAATGAAATTTAACACTATATGCTAATTTTTTGAGAAGGACCTGTATGTTACGTAACATTAGGGATCTCAAGAAAATGGAACACGATTAACTTTTTGGCTCTTAATATAACATATTTATGAATGCAGTTCTACTGTAATGCAACTGCAAGGCAGTTGCACACAACCTCCACCAGGGGGAGCAGGTAAGGGGAAACAGGTAGCACTGACCATGTAGCACCACAGAACAAAGCGCGGACCACCACTAGGAGGCGGTAGAGTAGTCAGACAGGCTGGTCGGCAACAAACAGGAAGATGAAGTACCAGAGGTCACAGCAATGCGTGTGGTCAGAGAAAAGCCAGAAATCAGAACCATACGGGATCGCGGGATCCAAAATGTGGGACAGAAGGCGTAGTCTGGGTACAAGCCAAATAGTCAAAGCAAGATGGGAAAATTAGTAACCGATACAGAAAGCAGAAGGCAGGGTTCAGAATTCAAGCCAAGTCATACACTTTAGGGAAAGACCCAACACACACAAAGTCAGGGATAGGGAATGGGTCAGGCACAAATACGGGTAGTCAGAGGCAGAAGGATCACTAGGGTATACGGGTCAGCTGCTCAAGCCAGAAACTGGAACTATCACTGACAAATGCTACCAGAAGTGGCACCAATAAATAGCCACCCACAAACCAAAGAGAGGCAGGAAAGGTTAACCCCACCATAACCAGGCTGGGGAAAGAAAAGCAAGAAGCAAACCCCAACCTGGATCATGACACCTACTAAAATGTTACAGAAAAGTTCCAAATTTTAGACTTGTAATAGTTGTTTTACAAAAAGGTGTGGATCAAATACATTTATACAAATACATTACAGTCTACAACTAAGAACACTGAAAGTGTTCGAAACGCAGCAAAAGAACTTTAATTCATGTCTGTCTGGAATTTTTAATTATGAAAAACAAAGCTCTATAACTTTATCCTACCTGTGTGCTGGACATACCTCCGCTTCCAGCCATCTATAATACCGCTGTTGAGTCTGTGCACCTGACTTCGGGACGAGCTGGCGGATATTCATCCTACAAATACCTTTATGTTACAAAAAACTTTTAACATGTACAAAAAGTCACAATTTATGCAAAATTCTACATTAACATTCAACATTTGTCACATTAGACTCCTTGCTTTTATCTAACATTGAGAAGTTTACTACAATGCGAAAGCTGTGCTGGGGTAATTTGTGCCAAATGTATATTTAGGGTGCAACATTTGATAAAAATGAAAGTTGAGAATTTGACTCAAATTACACCATTTTTTTAGAACAATAGGCCACTGTTTAAAAAGTGAAAATTCTATTGTGTTAATATTAAGCCCTTTCCAACGTTGGGCATAATAGTATGCCCACAATGGACTCCCTCCCTTTGATGTGGGCTCCGGCGGTGAGCCCACATCTTTCTCGGCACATGTCAGCTGTTTTGAACAGCTGACATGTGCCCGGAATCGCGACGCACCCATGGCTATTAACACGTTAAATGCCACTGTCAAACACTGACAGGGGCACTAAACATGCATTTCTGACAATCGCGCTGGAAATCCACCTATCAGTGACCCCCGTCACGTGATCGCGGGTCACCTATGGATTGGCACGACAACCAGAGGTCTCCTGGAGACCTCTATGTTTGTCACTGTCAGATTCCTATGAGCGCCACCCGGTGGTCGGCGCTCACAACAAGTCGGCGCTCATAGCAAGTGAGATATTCTGCTACATGCATGGTGGCCTGCATGTAGCAGAGCCGATCGGGTTATGGTAGCTTCTAGTCTCCCATGGAGACTATTGAAGCATGCCAAAAGTGGTATAAAATGTTTTTAAAAATATAAAAAAAAGATAAAAAATATAAAAGTTCAAATAACCCCCTTTCGCCCCATTCAAAATAAAGCAATGCAAAAAAAAATCAAACATACACATATTTGGTATGGCCGCATTCAGAATCGCCAGATCAATTAAAAAAAAGATTAACCTGATCGCTAAACGGCGTAGCGAGAAATAAAGTCAAAACGCCTGATAACGTTTTTTTGGTCGCCACAACATTGCATTAAAATGCAGTAACCGGCGATAAAAAGATCATATCTGCACTAAAATGGTATCATTAAAAACATAATCTCGGCGCACAAAAAATAAACCTTCATTCTACCCGAGATCACGAAAAATGGAGACGTTATGGGTATCGGAAAATGGCGCAATTTTTTTTTTACAAAGTTTAGAATTTTTTTTCACCACTTAGATAAAAAATAACCTAGACATGTTTGGTGTCTATGAACTTGTAATGACCTCGATAATCATAATAGTAGGTCCGTTTTAGCATTTAGTGAACGGTGCCCAATGTTTTACCATCTACTACTGCTCTATGTTTATCTGCTCGAGTGATGAATTGATGTACTTATGCCACTGACATCTTCACTGTTTCTGTATGGTCACATTGGCTGCAGTGGTCACGTGTGATGTTGACACATCTTTCCTGGCACCAGGCGACCATATACTGAATAGGGAACATGAAGTGACAACATAGGAGTGACTCGAAATTATCAAGGTGAGCAGTAGTTATACATGTCATCGCCTTTATTGGATACCCAGGAATAATAGTAAAAGGGGTTGTCTGGGACTTTAACATTGATGGCCTATCCTTAGGCACCCACAATGATAAGCCCTTCCCTGTGTTGGTAGCGGCCAGAACGGCTCAGTTACGGAGCTGCACGGCTATCGACTGTATAGTGGCTGCGGCCATATACTGCACATCTGCCCCTTATTGAAATCAATAGGAGGTGGAAGTGCAGTGCCTGGCCATAGTCACCATTCCATTAATGGAGCTGCGCAGCTCTGTAACTGAGCAGTTCTGGTCTCCGCGGACACAGTGAACAGCTGATTGGCAGGAGTGTCGGGTGTTGTACCGCCACTGATCAGAAACTGATGACCTATCCTAAGGATAGGCTATCAATGTTAACATTGCAGACAAACTCTTTAATAGAAATTACTTATCTCTAGTTTGTTTGTTTTTTAAATGTTGTACCCTCACTACAAGAAAAAAGTATACTCACCTTCTAATCTCCTG
This sequence comes from Ranitomeya imitator, assembly GCF_032444005.1. Lineage (NCBI taxonomy): Eukaryota > Metazoa > Chordata > Amphibia > Anura > Dendrobatidae > Ranitomeya > Ranitomeya imitator. The sequence continues at coordinate 68,418,990 of NC_091288.1, forward strand.
CTGCTCCTCTTTTATTGGTGGTCTCTGTACTTCCTGTTCTGCTACTACATACTGTAGATGTGACAGCAATAACCAATCCCTAGCTGCCGCGGTCATATGCCCAATAGGAGTGCTGAGACCAGCAGTAACTTAGAAAAGAGCAGAGGGGATTGATGAGTGATAATCTCCTTTAAGTAACATCATTTTCTTAAATTCAAGCCTTAAGTTTCAGTAATCTAAGAGCTGTGTCTATTTAACCTTTCAAGTATAACTGAGGCCTATCCCTTGCTTTTAAGGGCCTTTATTTTTTTTAAAAATGGAAACAATGAAACTGCCAGTTAGTAAGGGTGGTTTCACACTTGCGTTTTTGTCTGCAGCGTTTTTTTTCCCTATCTTTAACATTGAAAACGCATGCGTTTTTTTGTGTACGCGTTTGGTTGCGTTTTTGGACGCATGCGTTTTTTTACTGCATGCGTTCATTTTCTGAAATGCTACTTGTAGTATTTTTAGAAGCGTTTTTTGGACCAAAAAAAAACGCATGCGTTTTCATGCGTTTATTGGGGGTCAAAAAATACATTGGAGTCAATGGGGACGCATGCGTTTTTTGGTGCATGCGTTTTTTGCGGTAAAAAACGCATGCGTTTTTTTATTAAAAAACCAGAAAACACACTGATATGCCACCCCCCAGCATAAAGGTGATAAAGGGAACCTAACCCTACCCCTAACCCTACCCCTAACCCTAACCCTACCCCTAACCCTAAGGGATCCTAACCCTAACCCTACCCCTAACCCTACCCCTAACCCTAACCCTACCCCTAACCCTAACCCTACCCCTAACCCTAAGGGATCCTAACCCTAACCCTAATCCCTTTATGGTTAGGGTTAGGGGTAGGGTTAGGGTTAGGGGTAGGGTTAGGGTTAGGATCCCTTATGGTTAGGGTTAGGGGTAGGGTTAGGGGTAGGGTTAGAGGTAGGGTTAGGGTTAGGGGTAGGGTTAGGATCCCTTAGGGTTAGGGTTAGGGGTAGGGTTAGGGTTAGGGGTAGGGTTAGGGGTAGGATCCCTTAGGGTTAGGGTTAGGGGTAGGGTTAGGGGTAGGGTTAGGGGTAGGGTTAGGGGTAGGGTTAGGGTTAGGATACCTTAGGGTTAGGGTTAGGGGTAGGGTTAGGGTTAGGGGTAGGGTTAGGGGTAGGGTTAGGGGTAGGATCCCTTTAGGGTTAGGGTTATGATCCCTACCCCTAACCCTACCCCTAACCCTAACCCTAACCCTAACTATTTCTGTTTATAGTGGGTTTTTTACTTTATTTTGATGATTGGCAGTTGTCACACATTTTTCTGCATGCGTTTAAAAAACGCAAACGCATGAAAAAAATGCATGTAAACGCGGTAAAACGCCGCGTTTTTTTCACCACATGCAAAAACGCATGCGTCAAAAAAACGCAGCGTTTACACGCGTTTACATGCGTTTTTTCACCATGCATTTTTTTGCGTTTTTTACCGCAAAAACGCACCCGAAAAAACGCCAATGTGGAACCAGCCTTAAATAATAAGATATGGCCTTTTACCCACTATCCACTGTGAATGGAGGACTTCAGACAAACCTATTCTCTTTCTTTTAAGCTTGTTAAAAATGAAGGTGTACTTTATGCCACTTTATACAGTAGCCAACGATGTATCTGCCGAATGATGCTCCTACCAATCGCCACTCTCCTGACATCTTACCCCACTCTCCCATTCACAGGAACGCTCGTTCGCTATGAGAAAGTAATCATCAGAAATTTCTGCCAGTGGCTTATCTCCAGGAATACAATGCGATCAGCATGCCTAAAGTGGACATGCCTGATTGACATATTCCCCGACAATCAGTTGCCGAGGGCCACCATACACAGTGGACTATAGCCCAAACCCATTGTTATCGGCGGGATCGGCCAACATTAGTCTAATATGTATGGGGGCTTAAGATAAGATAAGTGAATAGCCTTCTGCTACCTATGTACGGATAAAGCATAATAAGTTACTCCAGTCTCTACTGAAACCTACAACTATGGTCACTTATGTACTATTATACTGAAAATAAATAAGCGAAGATGGCTTTATGTTTAAGGTTATAAGCTTTAAAACAATCAGGCTATTCAGTATTGGTTACTTGCATCACACTAGTAACTCCCCGTTTTATTTTAAATAATCTCTGGAGGCATAGTTATCTTCCAGGCACCATCCTCCCCAGAGCCTGGAAGAGGTCATTTATATACAATGATAAAAGACGGTTTATCAACAACCAGGCATCTGATATGAGGCATATAGGGATCACTCTCCTCCTTAGTCTATAAACTGTATGCCCATATTAATAGCTTAGAGAGATCAAATGAGGTGACAGATTCCCTTTAAAAGGCTATTGTGTATTATCTCCTTGAAATAATAGAGAAATCTAAAATAAAGATTACTGAGGTAGACTGAACTATAAAGGTCTATAATAGTTTAGGGGAAAATACTGTAATTTAATTTAAATTGCTTGGATTGCAGCACATTTGCTACATGAAATCCGTTACTGTCAACTCCACTACATAAAATGAATAATTATTAGTGATGAGTGAGTATGCTTGTTGCTCGGGTTTTCCCGAGCATGCTCGGGTGTCCTCCGAGTATTTTGGCGTGCTCGGAGATGTATTTTTTGTCCATGCAGCTGCATGATTTGCTGTTGCTGGACAGCCTGAATGCATGTGGGGATTCCCTAACAAACAGGCAACCCCCACATGTACTCAGGCTGGCTAGTAGCTGTAAATCATGCAGCTGCGTCGACAGAAAATAGATCTCTGAGCACGCCAAAGTACTCAGAGACCACATGAGCATGCTCGGGAAAACCCGAGCAACGAGTATACTCGCTCATCACTAATAATTATACATAAACTCTGATATTCTTTGGGTTGACTCTATTGGATAATCTGATATGTTGTCAAAATTATTATGCTTCTTTCCTTCATAATATCTTACCTTTCTTCTATTTTTAATTTCACTTTCTTTTCCTTCTTTCCTTCCTTGCATTTTCTTTTTCTCTTTTTTTTCTTCCTGCATTCCTACCTTCTTACTTTCCATTTTTATTTTCTTTCTTCCTAACTTCCTTGCTAATTGACTTACTTCTTACCTTTCCTGCCCATTTTTTCTAATGTTTCACTCCTTTAACTTCCTTCCCTTCTAACTTCCTTCCCTTCTAACTTCCTTCTTTCCTCTCATCCTTTCCTCCCTTATTTCCTTCCCTCTGCTCCTCCTTCCCTCCCAACTGCCTTCCTTCCCTTCTGAATTCCTTCCTTCTCCTCCTCATTCTTCCATTCTCCCCTCCTTCCTTCCTAACTTCCTTCCCTCTCCTCCTCCTTCCTTCCTAACTTCTTTTCTCCCCTCCTTCCTCCCTAACTTACTTCCCTCTCCTCCTCCTTCCCGCCTAACTTCCTTCCCTCCCTCCTTTTCTCCTCCGTAATTGTTAACTACTACTACAATATATGTTAACCTTCTAGCATTAATTTTAACATTGTTCCTAAATAATCAGGGCATTTTGTTGTCTGCTTATGAATATGCCATATTCACTTATCGCTTAATTTTAGACCAGATATCTCTAAATAGTAGATTATATTATTAGACCAAATGATATTACATTACATACCATAGTTTGTTAATAGATTTTTGTAAACATTTTCCTTTAATAAAAATGCAATTTGCTGCACAATGTTTTACTTTGTGATTTCTTGTACTTTTATACTTCTTATTTACTTTTCCATATACTTCCTCTAAAATGCATTTTAGACCTCTTATGGTTAAACCAGACAATATACTCAGCATCCAATTTTACTTTACCTTTGACTTAAGTCACGTCACTCCCCAAATAAGCTAAGATCACCCTCCTTCTTTTCTGTATAGTTTTCTCCCTTCTTCATGGTTGACTGAATGGGCAAATACCCGCTCTTTAGATTTGTTTCAAATTCAGAATAAAATGCATTGATCCAGAATAGGATCACTGTCTCCCAAGGCCAAATCTCTCTTTAGTAGAATCTGTAATACCCTTAGGTGGGATGCTCTGCTGCTTACACTCTTCAAAGAAGAAAGGAATTTTATTTTTATTCTGCATTTCTGCTTCTGCAGTGGGTACACAATTTTACATAGCTATGGGATAAAACACCTCAAAGGATTTCAAGACGTCTTAAGGTTGTTCTTTGAAACTCCAGCGTTGGGTGATTATGCAGGTGTGTTCTGGTGCCTCGGGTCCCTTGATAGCGCTAAATGCTTCCTTCATTAAGAGCAGAGCAGCTCGCGATTTTCTTCTGAAGATGTATGTGAGAACATATTGTTTATTATATCAGTGCAGATGTTTGCCGACGCTCATTCAATGGCAGAACTTCGAAAATCTCTAGAATGCCATTCTTCTCCGCATTGTCAGTAAGAAATGCTTGGATTACTTTCATCTAGAAGGTTAATTATCCCAGAGGCCCAGAAAAGTACAGCCTTGTTGAAGTCAGAAAATAAATTAGCCTAGTGCTAAGCTATAACTATAGACGAACCGTGTGCTCCAAGCGTGTTCCCACATTAGGGTTAATCATTCTGCCATGTTTACTCGATTGGAGATTCTGACCAAACCCAACAAAATCAGGCGTTTTTACCTTTTAATTCCAAATCAGAGTTAATTTCATTGCTTAATGTCCCAATATTTCTCTCTAGTATCTAAGGCTACGTTCACATTTGCTTTGTTGGGCGCAGCGTTGTCGACGCATGTGTCATGTGCCCCTATCTTTAACATGGGGGGCGCATTGACATGCGCCGGTATGCGTTGTATTGCGTTTTACGACGCATGCGTCAATTTGACGCACCAGACAGGGCGCGGAGAACGCTACTTGTAGCGTTTTCCCTGCACCAAAATTCATGACCATTACTATTTTATGTCAACACATGCGTCAAAAAACGCAGCGTTGTGTATTGCATTGTTGGTTGCGTCGACAACGCTGCGCCCAACAACACAAATGTGAATGTAGCCTAAATTAGTAGTGAGACCATAGAAGGCTGCTTTCGATTTGCAAGCATAGTGGACTTGGTGATTTTAGAATCTCGCCTTTGACTTTGTATCTCAGCTTCATGGATCCATTCCCCATGGAAATACTGGACAAGATAGGTGCTTTATTTGCTTACTCATTGCTTGAATGTGAATGCCAATGACTGGAGAAAAGGTTGGGTATTGAGAAGGGAGGTTGATAATGACCATTGATTCATAATTTGGCGATGATAACAAGAGGACAATGGATAATCAATGAAACTCTAGTATGGCAATGGAAGCAGGCAAAGGAGTAACATTTCTGTGATTCCACTCAGCTATTTCACATTACTTAAGTGCAAAAAGTAATAATGGACTTTTCTATAGAACATCATACGTAATGTCTGCCGTGATTTGGGCAGCATGAATCAACTGACAAGTTCCCTTAAACTCACCAAATATTTTCTAATATGCCTCTTTTGTGTGCCTTGATGTCTGTTTCTTAGACAGTATATTAACATATGCCTAGAAAATATAAATCTAAAGGACATGTACTCTGTTAACAATGAACATTGTTAAAAACACTCGTTTTGTGATTATTTTACAGTGTAAACAGGCTGCAGATAACCCAATACACAAGCAAATCGCTTCTTCATCAAGTGAAATAATCTTTCGTGCAGCACCAAGAAATCTTGGTTAAGAGGGTATCCGAAACTTTAGAAAAAAAACAAAAAATGTACCTAAGCACTAACAGGCAGGTAATTGCAACTTACTTGCCTGTTGTGCACAGCGCCGTTCTTCCCCGGCACAGAGCGGCCATAGACCGCTCCTGCCTGGGATTCAGCTGCCTACAATGACGTGATGGGGAGGGACTTCTGACATTATTCTGACTGATAGCCGGCTCCCTTAGTTAGGCAGCTGGGACCCGGCTGTCAATCAGAATGGTATCAAAAGTCCCACCCCGTCAACAGAGTGGAGCAGAAAGGAAGCCATCAGCGGAGGCTTCTGCATCCTTGGCAAGAGCGGTCTATGAACGCTCTGTGTTGGGGATGAACAGCGCCGGGCACAACGGGCAGGTAAGTTGCAATAACATGTCTGTTAGTGCTTAGGTACATTTTCTGGTTTTTATAAAGCCCCGGATATCCCCTTTAAGTATGGTGCAATGTAAACAAGACTTGCGCTGCCGAGAACAATGGCAGCCTATGCGCACTGGGCATTGTGCATCTTTTACTTTGATCTCCCTGGGTAAACAGGCATTTAAATGTCCGCCGATTGGTAAAAGTTTACGGATCGGTGGTCATATCGTGCCTGATCAGCCTATATAAATGGACTTGACCACTTTTCCTATTACTCTATAGAAAATATTACGGTCATCGCACAGTTACATTTAACAAAAACGGACCACAATATTATATTAGACATCCAGGCGTGTACAGGATATGCAATGTATTCCATGAAAATTGCTTTTTATATTCTATCTTAACCCATCCCATATTTTTCAAGGGATTGTTAGTAAAATAAGCCAGTGAATGTTACATTATAGTCATGAATTTGCAACAACCGACCATGAGGGGGCCTACCTGGGACACCTAGATACTGTGCTGGATTGGAATGACTGGGATAGAAATTTTCAATATCAAGTTAAAAGCAAAACATAAAAATTTATGCGACTAGGAGTAGAACTATCCATAGCAGCGTTTGATCTCAACTGTCTAATGCTACTCGTGCTGATGGAAATAATGAGAAGATAAATGGTAATTGTCAGCCGTCATCAGCACGGCAGGAGTTAAGCGTGCGTAGTACTTCCAGCACAGAAAGGTATGAAGTGTTGTCCTGTAACAGGAGGCTGACACGTATTCTTCCTCCTGCACAAACTGTTTTGATTGCTGCTTAAATTAGCTTGCTGCGAGCAGAGGAGGCGAAAGCACCATGAGGCACGCCGCAAATATTGTGCTGCAAACTGGAAGCTTGATACCTGCTATTTTGTGGGCTGCCCCAATGCTGATTCAGCAACTTTACATCTTCCGCACAAATGGAAAAAAGTTGGATGTGTATAGAGAAGATCATAACTATGCGTAACAGATGTCTCCAAAATATGCAGCGGAGGGGCCATACAGTATCTGGTTTCCTGATTTGGCAGCATAAATGTGTCACATGCCTCTTCTTCATCGTTTAGGGTTTGAAGCTAAAGAAATCAAAAACTGAATCAGCCATTGTGTCGGCAAAGAAAAATTGGGATTTTCCTCTACTTTCCCAACGGCAGCACAATGGCTCATTGGTTAGCAATGTAACCTTGCAGCGCTGTGCTGGGGTCATAGGTTCAAGGACAACATCTCCTGAATTTCTATGTTCTCCCTTTGGTCGAGTGAGTTTCCTTCCACAATTTTGCCAAAATTTTTGGTTTGAAAAGTCCCAAAACTTTTTTGACTCTTGGCGTTTTCACCCCAGTATCTCCCAGTTCCTCCAAATATGAGGACACAGCATTTGTAATTCATGATGAGCAGTTGTGTTACTTACTCCAGAAATCTTACTCCAGTCAGGGAAGTGGAGTAAGATTTCTGCCATGGCACATAAGGAGGCGCAGGCCGTTCATCAGATACACGCATTCATTCATTAAGAGAAACTTGCTGGTCTTGATGAATCGGGGCCATATGATAAGAATTTTGATTGTGAGCCCCAATGGGGACAGTAATGATATAGTCTGTAAAGCGCTGTGGAATATGATCACATTATATAAGTCAGAAAAATAAATAATGGTAATCGCCTATTTACAGGCAAACCATTGAGAATAGGGGTATACTGATAATTGCCAGTTCTTTCCATTCTTGTATGGGGTGTATAGCAGTGTGATCTAGTACATGTCAGGAGGCCACATTTTTTATTTGATCCAGTGGGTTTTCTTCATGTATGTCCATTATTAATGCATACTCCACATCATATCAAGGAACCACATGTCAATGGTGTAATGCAGAAGGTACTGAATGGCTTCCTCTACGGGAAATCATATTGACAATTATGGGTGTAGGGGAACCTCAGCAAATGACCACACTGTTAGTGAAAACCTCTATATAAAGAAAAACACTGATATTACCACCATATAGTGACCATACAGTGGTGGATACCGGTGCTGCAGAACACGGATAGGTGATGACTTATAGCTGACGTTCTTTCTGATGGAACCGATCACTTTTTCCATAATTTCCATCAGGGTCAGACAATAAACTGTCTACCTGTATAATGTAGTTAATATAGAGTCATCACCATCTCTGTGCCGGACTGTAGAGCTGTCTCACCTCTCACCCTGGATGTCCAGTCCTTCGCTGACATTGATGTATGTAATGGTGTGGAAGGGAAGCTGAACATTTACTGCCAGATTCCCCCCCAGATTATAGCTGACTGCTAGGGGGTCCCAGTAAGGAGGAAACTTTTTGATCAGTGTGCTATCAATGGACTCTTGTAAAGGTCAGTAGTAAAATGACATTTAGGTTGTTTGTAGTGATGAGCGAATATACTCGTTACTCCAGATTTCTCGAGCATGCTCAGGTAACCTCCGAGTATTTTTTAGTGCTCGGAAATTCAGTTTTTATTGCCGCAGCTGAATGATTTACATCTGTTAGCCGGCATAAGTACATGTGGGGGTTGCCTGGTTGTTAGGGAATCCCCACATGTACTTATGCTGGCTAAAAGATGTAAACCATTCAGCTGCGGCAAGAAAAACTAAATCTCCGAGCACTAAAAAATACTCAGAGGTCACCCGAGCGTGCTCGAGAAATCTCGAGTAACGAGTATATTCGCTCATCACTAGTCGTTTGAAGTGAGCCTGCTGATTTTGGCAGGATCGGACCGCCGTCTAATGTGAATATAAACTCCTCGTCCTTTGGTATCTGTGTGAGACAAGCTGCTGCCAGGGTTGTCTGTCGGCGGTCTTTTCTAGTCTCCTGACTGAATACACAACCAAGCCTAGCGTTCCTGTGTATGAGGCAGTCGGAAGACATAGCAGAATCAGCTTTCGGCCATCAGATATCTGTGGGCGCCTTAAGGCTACGTTCACACATTGAGTATTTGGATACAGAAATTTCTGCACTATTTCTGCATCTCTTGGCAGGAAAAATGTAGCAGCAAATTCGAGACATGTAGTCTCAGCCTAAGGGCTCATCTCCACTTGTGAGAAAAACGGACGAGTGCAATCCGATAAAAAATCGGATTGCACTCGGACCAATGTTTTTCAATAGGTGACAATCCATTAGCGATTTTTTTCCCAGCCGAAATCGGACTGAGAAAAATCTGTGTCGGCTGAGAAAAAAATCGCAGCATGCTGCGTATTGCTGAGATTCTCGGACGAGACTCGCCAATGCAAGTCAATGGGTGCGAGAGAAAAAACGCACAGCACTCGCACCATGCGAGTGCTGTCCGATTTTTACGCACCCGTGTCCTTAGAAAAGCCGGCAATTCAGTGCAGAGTACAGTAAAATCACACTGACAGGTTAGATGAGAGTAGATATATACACATAGAATAGGTATATATACATATATATATATGTCAGGGAGACACCTATATATATATATTTATATTTAATGCAGCGCGAGACAGCTTAAAAGCTGGTAATTCAATTGCCGGCTTTTGCTTTCTCCTTCCTAAACCCGACATGATATGAGACCTGGTTTACATACAGTAAACCATCTCATATCACCATTTTCTTTGCATATTCCACACTACTAATGTCAGTAGTGTGTATATGCAAAATTTGGGCGTTCTAGCTATTATATTTAAGGGTTAAATGGCGGAAAAAATTGGCGTGGGCTCCCGCGCAATTTACTCCGCCAGAGTAGTAAAGCCAGTGACTGGGGGCAGATATTAATAGCCTGGAGAGGGTCCATGGTTATTGGCCCCCCCCCTGGCTAAAAACACCTGCCCCCAGCCACCCCAGAAAAGGCACATCTGGAAGATGCGCCTATTCTGGCACTTGGCCACTCTCTTCCCATTCCCGTGTAGCGGTGGGATATGGGGTAATGAAGGGTTAATGCCACCTTGCTATTGTAAGGTGACATTAAGCCTAATTAATAATGGAGAGGCGTCAATTATGACACCTATCCATTATTAATCCAATTGAATGAAAGGGTTAAAAAAAACACACACACATTATTAAAAATTATTTTAATGAAATAAAATCAAAGGTTGTTGTAATATTTTATTTAACGCCCAATCCAATCACTGAAGACCTTCGTTCTGTCTCGTAATTAAAAAAGTATGTAGGAATATCTAATGAGAGAGCTCTTATATAGCTCGGCGCTTCCACAACCAAGATGGAAGTGCGTGGCAGACATAGTTCCTGTGCGCAGGCGCGGGTAAAATGAAGGAGCGTCTGTCATCTCATTGGCTGGCTTCCCAACACGTGGGTATGGGAGGTTTTGCCATGCGCAGTAAGCCTTAGGGAACGCCGAATTCAGCGGCTACTTAGTCCTCCATGTGACTCCATCTATCCGGCGGGGTAAGCGCTATGCTTTATTAATATCTGAGGATATGAATTATTTCATATATAGAAGAGAAGAAAATATAATTAGCTTTAAAAGCAGCAATATTAGTGGGTATGTGGAAGCTAGAGAAGTCTAAGCACGTGAGCACAATGCACTTTATACACTAGGACAATATATGGAGCACTGTATAAGTATGATGTATATTTATCACAATAACTGTAAACATATGTATGGCTATTTATTATGTAAATGATTGAGGGTGTTTGTATATAAGGACACAACATGTTACCACCCATTGCTTGAGAAAGGCTCAGTGTGAGCCGAAACGTCGCGAGATGTGGGTCTGAAATAAACTTCACAGTTTTTTTTCACCTTTACAAATTGTTGGAGTGCTGCCTTCTTTTTCTGCTTGGCATATTATGTGGTTGGACATGTGGATGGTCTTATCCAGGAGGCTTGGCACCCACCGGTGAGCATTGTGCTGCTCTTATTTTTTCTTATCTATTCTATGTGTATATATCTACTCTCATCTAACCTGTCACTGTGATTTTACTGTACTCTGCGCTGAATTACCGGCTTTTCAAAGGAGACCCGTGCGTAAAAATCGGACAGCAATACGGATGTCATACGGATGTTGCGATAAAAAAATCGCATGACACTCGCATGACACTCGCATGGCACTCGCAGACGTTACATCAGTTTTTTCGGTCCGTAAATCGGACCATTTTTTTCTCACACAAGTGGAGATGAGCCCTAAAGCTGCTATTACTCCGCAATGTCTGCTGGAGGTATATGCAAAGGGGATTTCTCAATGTATGCCTCCCACAAATGCCCGATGGACACAGTGAATAAAGTCTTGTTGCCCATAGACTCCTATGTTAAAAAAATGTATTATACAGTATTAGTTTTTAATGGATTTTTCTGCATGGAATAGTGCAGCACTGTCTGGCAACAAAACAATAGGGTAGCTTAAATTAATTTGTGTTCATATAAACCCAGTTCAGAGACTGTAAATGTCACTTAACTCTCAAAGAACATGATCTTGCCTTGTGCAGGCATATAATACGGAGGACAGAGAATGACCTTCAATCCAATATTGCAGCCAGCATGCAGCCAGCGGGTAAGGAAAGGGTGAATCAAACACCCGAAAACCCCGCCCCTATGGCTGAAGATTGTTCCCTCCAAATTCAGGTGACAGAGTCCCTTTAAGAGCAAGTATTGTGCCCAAACTGTGCCAATGGCCTTGAAATAGAGGTGTATTGTGTATCTACTCTGGTGATGAGCAGGTTAAAGTTATTGGGCAAACTGTGCGCTCGTGGATGAGGAACAGGCGGGAGGCGAACGTGTTTGAACTGCATGCATAAGATGCAAATATCATTTAGAAAAACATGAGTATGTGTTCAGCTGCAATGCGTGCAAGGAAAACTTCCTCCCTTATTCTCTGCCATTCTGTAACCTATGGGAGAAACATTTCTAAAAGACGAAAATCTGCTCACCAAAGTCAAATGTTCACCGTCATTACTGTCAGTGTTACGAATGCTGTTGCAGAAAATTTTAAAGAGCTTCATTATATAATGAGTCTATAATGGGTCTCTTGTAAAACACTAAGAAACTGACATAAATTGTGTAAGTTCCTTTTTTTGCCTTGTATTTGTTGCCGTTTCTTTTGAAACTTCAAAATGGCACATGGGGTGGATGAACTTTGCTCAAAATGTAAGCCGATATTTTTTTTACTTTTACCTTATTTATGCCCTCCACAGATTAAAATGAGACCCTAGCTGTGTGAATAAAGTCTGTTATGCTCATCCTGATATGGTGCGACGTTTTAGAGTAAGCATGCTATAAAAATCTGGCCAGGGTCACTAAGCCCGGTTCATGTAAAGTCAAGCCGGTAACACTGTCTATATCAGTGGTCGTGCTAGAGGACGGGACGATGGTCATATACACATATAGCGATAACCTCAGCTCCAACAATGAGTAACGAAGATGGTGAACAATGCAATTTTGTGGTCTTCATCAGGGAGATCTTTGTGGAGAGTGCCTGTACATGGGGCCAGATGTGTGTCCATAAACAGGCGACCGGCCACTATCCACAAAGATGTCTCTGATAAAGACCAAAAGCTGGTCGAAACGTTGGACAATATCTGTCGTTTCATTGGTGGCGGATCAAAAGAAAATCCCATTTGCACCAAATCCATCTTTGTTTCTAATTGTAGGTGCTGAGGCTATCGCTACATATAAGCCTGATTCATCAAGTCCGAAATCTGGCATAAAAAATCTTGAGATGCCTCAAAAATTTGGCACACCTCAAAGTTATGTAAGATTTTGACGGCTTTTGAAGGTTTTTACATCAGTTCTCAACTTTGAGACTGAGCATGAGCAATATATGATAATCTACGCCACTGAACTGGCATAAATTATCTCAAAATGTTCTACAGTTCCTTGGCGCACGGCAGTTGAATGGTGTGTCAAGTTCTTTAAGAGGGGAACACCTGTTTATTAATTTGCCACAACTGACTGTGTTCATTAAGACTGGTGTACAAACTACCAGATGGTACCGATGTGTCTTGGCTGACTACTCTGATGCGGTCCCGGGCCAGATTCTCCCATCCTTGATCCCTTTGATGGACAGGTCTCTCCCTATACACACACACACATAGGAACAAACCTGTCAGTCACCTGGAACGGGGCACAGAGACTCCGGCCACAGAGCTTTAGAGTAAAACTTGCCTGATTACAGTCCGTCAGACAGTATCTGATTGCCTTTGGTTCGGGCAGCATGAATCTGACGGCAGGTTCCTGTCATTATAGAACCGTACAGTCTCCATACACTGCCTTACAGACTCTCTCAGACTTCATGCGTATGCCGATATTCTTGTTTAGAAGGAATGAAAATTCATCCATGAATACAAAGTCAGATGAAATGTGCCACAGTGTAATCAGAAGAACTGGGGGACAAAGGCACCCATAAATAGAGCAGAAACGTCTGGTAAGGATAGTGAAAGGCAGGAGTATGCTCACCTGGCGGTGTTGTGTGAAGGTACAACACCTATAGAAGCATGTATCTGCTGACTGGAGGAGGAAAACGTCTTCCAGATGATTAATAGTAGAGGAAGACGATATCACATTGAACTGGCGAAAATGAGAATCCTTGTGTGATCCAAAATGGTTTTTTATTGCCCAACGCGTTTTGGCACGGACTGTGTTGGTACAATAAAGTAAGGTTTTTTACATGAGAAAGGTGCCAGTCTGGTGCCGAAATGCATTGGGACAATACAGAACTATTATGGACCACAAAAGGCTTCTCATTTACCTCAGCGCGATATCGTCCTCCTCTGCTACAATGAAATCAGAGACATATAAAGGTACAATAGAGGACTCGTGCAACTTTATTTCAGCCCTATTACGGCTCCATAAAAAATCGGTTTGTTATATGTCTGTCTGCTATAAAAGCTAAACCTCATCCTATCGAAGACAGAAGGATAAAATCCTCCTAGGGAAAAACAAGATGACAAACGTAAGTTGTGTATCTGCTCATTGTGCAGGTTGCTTAGTGCTGAAGAGCAATTCTAGGCAGAACTCTGGAGATGGTGTGTACAGAATGAGGTGTAACCCTAGAAGGAAGTTTGTAGATAACCTGCCCTTTTACATAACCAGGATATATTGCATTTTCTAGGAAGTGTTATTCTGCAGCCTCGGCTCCGTAACCCTTTACACAAAGACCTTCCTCCAGCAGCGAGTGGCACAAATGAAATCTAAGCTAATTTCGGCCTACAATTCACAGAGCCGTCTTCCTCCTGCGCCAGCAAGAACTCTCTTTGCTAAATAAACTTCATTCTGCACAGACCATTTTCACATTTGTACAGTAAATTGGTAGCCAAAACCTTCCTATTTCACATTCATAGATTTCTGACCTGAGGAGCAAAGTGTGACAGTGCAAAGGAGATTATCCCGGTTCCTGCGCGGTGAATTCATTACAGCCCAACAAAGAGAGGACGAATGGGAGAAAAAGAAATTGTTCTTTATGCCTGCATCCCTGCGTTCCATAAAGACAGAGCGAGATTAGGCTGCACTGCGCAGGAAATTGATTTATCATCAATTTATTACCTGGTTCTGGAGGCTAGGACAGCGTCACAGGAGGAGTGGTCTATAAAACCTTTTCATGCGAAGCTTCGACATTAATTGGGATGGAGTATTGCAGGCGGAGTGCAAAGTATAGAGCATTCATGGCTAAGCAGGGGTGGTGAGGGCACGGGAAGGGGCATGGGCTACTGAATTTAGAGGGCGACGTATGAATCCCTATATAGAGAGCTCCCTCTAATGGTAACTGCGGGAAGCGAAGGAAACTTGTGAGACCCCCTGCATGAATCAATAATAAAAATAATCATCTTTATTTTTAGATAGCGCTAACATATTCAGTTTTTGCGCACATTGTCCTCACTGTCCCCGTTGGGGCTCACAATCTACATTCCCTATCAGTATGTCTTTGGAATGTGGGTGGAAACTGGAGAACCCGGAGGAAACCCACGCAAACACGGGGAGATGATACAAACTCCTTGCAGATGTTGTCCTTGGTGGGATTTGAACCCAGGACTCCAGCACTTCAAAGAATCATATGGTTTTATCCTTCAGTGTCACATATGCTAATGAGGCAGGACTAGTGCTGCAGGGTGCCTCTTCCCATAACTACAGCTGTCCTGGATCTTCTGATCACACCCATCCGTGTGTTTTATAGCCTTCATAATAGTCCTGCTGTAACGTGGTATGAGGAGGTAGCCCTTGGTGAGGTCATCTCCACGCCCCAGAACACCACATGGACCTGGGGGTTCCAGCTGTGTGTGTGCTCTTTACCTGGGCGATACGTCTTTGCAGAGTGCATGGTGCTGCTATATAGGGCAGGGCAGGCCAGGACCAGATGTTAGAGAACGAATTGAGGGAGACCAAACTCCAAATTTAACATTCCTTTACTGAACATGAACTTGAGAAAAAGTATGTACATCAGACAAAAATAGGGAAAAGGGAAAAAATGGGAAGAAAATAAGTCAACTCACCAATCCCTCAACAGTGCAATGATGTCCACGCACGGAGCCGCCTTGGTCAAGGGTGTAGTCCAAAGCCAGCAATGAAAAAGAAAAACGCCGATGCGTTTTGACCATCAGGTCTTAGACATGCCATGACTAAGACCTGATGGTCGAAACGCGTCGGTGTTGACCACCTGGGTCCCCCATCTCTTTTTTGCAAATGTTTGCATTTTAAAGTGTTTCCAATAAATTGACTTTTTAGAAGATCCATGCTGGAGATTATTTTTTCTTTTACATCAGATAACACTTCTTTATAAATGTTTCTCTTGGGTTACGCAGACATGATGGGCGCTTCTCGGTTATTTGTAATGACACTTAATTTCTATTGCACTTCACACTCTTGCATCCTTCAAATGATAATGGGAAACGTGTCGAAATATAATGCTATGGCCACTGCCAGCTACTCAGTTCCCAACTGACTAATGAGGACCCCATTGCTTGACTCCTCACTAGAACCTTGACAGTCCATTGTTCTCTGTAGGAGAGGTTAAGTCCCAATATGGTGACCATTGCTTCCTTTTAATACACACAGTTGAGTTTCCTATCACAGTAGACATCTGTTCACTAATGTCCTTCACATACAATTCCTTCTCTGCTTGCAATCCCCATGCCTTCTACTTTCCCTTAGGTTAAGTTCCGTACCATTTAGGTGGCCTCCTTGGACTGGGTTCCCATCCATCAAATGTCTTGTTATGTTTCCTTGGTTCTTAGGACAAATTATCTGATGTCCTCCCTCCTTACACACTATAACATGTCAGTCTGCCACTTAGCAGACCTTAGGTTTTACTATGCTTCATGCTAGGCTCTATATGACCCACAGTCATCTTCTGTCTTCCCACATAGCCCCTCCCATTCTGGGCTAGTCCCAATTATTAAATCTGTCTGTTCCTCAACTAGGTGCATGCAAATTATCAAACAGCTAAAGTCAAATTTAAGCAGTGCAATACATTAAATCATAACACATATCCAGTATTGTATGCAGGCTGTCAATTAAACTCAGGAAGGCATGATTATAAGACCCTAGGTAGGACTAGTACAGAGATAGAGACACCCTTTAAAGTTTACTTGCAGTTATGCAGAAAAATGATTATAGATTGCGGATTCCAGCTCACCGATCTTGCAGTATAATCCTCAAACAGGTAAACGGGCACATCAGCGTGACTGACATTAACGGTGAATGGTTATCCGGCACTCCGTAAGTGGACTAAAATCTTCACGTTTATTTCAGTTATATAAATGTACACAGGACAGCTCTCAGCAAAACCAACGCCTTTCGACCAAAGGGTCTTAATCATAATTAAGGCCAATTTATACAAGCCGATAATTGGTTAACGAGCGTTCCCAATCATTGGAACATGTGAAATTGCCGCTGATCAGCTAACGAGCAAGGAAAAAGTTTTTACTTATCAGCTAATAGGATCGTTGATATCAGCATAGCATTCACCGTTATTGGCAGCACCTGGCATGATGCCACGGACTACATGCATTCTGTACGAGCGTATAAATAATCGTTCTGCCCCATTCAGTTTTGTATGTTCCTGTGAAAGGACTATTAAATCAACGCAGATCCAATTGTCAATCATTTATGGTCTGAAATCGGCGGTGTATAAGGGGCTCGGTACTAGCATTCTCCGATAAGCCCTTACTGAATGTCCTCTCGGTGCGGCCATTGTTTTATCACATCTCTGTGTACCTTGGCTGATAGATACCTGGATTGTCATGCTTCGGAGAGCAATAAACTTTCTTTTTGCTGGCAGTGGTGACTAGAATTGTAGGAAGCATTGACTGGCGTCTATCTTGTAATTATCCTACTAATTGTTGACACATAGCCCTCTACTTTTCGCACAGTGTGGGTAGCGAGTGCGGGAGTCTTTTTCACATCAAGATTTAGTTTATATATGTCACTCATTATTCATTAAAGGAAATTTTGACAGAATTGTGGAATTAATTGCATTGAAAATTTGCAAAATGTTTGTGCAACTCACATTTGTAGTGATGAGCGAGTGTACTCGTTGCTCGGGTTTTTCCGAGGACGCTCAGGTGACCTCCGAGTATTTGTTAGTGTTCGGAGATTAAGTTTTCAACACCTCAGCTGAATGATTTACAGCTACTAGCCAGCTTGATTGCATGTGAGGATTCCCTAGCAACCAGGCAACCCCCACATGTACTCAGCCTGGCTAATAGCTGTAAATCATTCAGCTGCTGGGATGAAAACTTAATCTCCGAACACTAACAAATACTCGGAGATCACCCGAGCAACGAGTACACTCGCTCATCACTACACATTTGTTCAAAATTGTTGCAGCTTTTGCTGTTTTCACACCAGTTTCCCCACCAAAATAGATGACGCCAGGGTCACGTCGGTGGCCGTGATGTCGCAGCTCGTCTAATTCATGATGAGTTGGCGTTCCTTAGTCCAGAAATATTACTCCAGTCTGAGATTTGTGGCAGTGCAGTGTTACAGCTCATGCAGACGGACCACAATGCACGGACTTTCTACAGATCTCCCAACCTGAGCTCCACAGCTTCACAGCCATATATCTCGCTGTTTGGGTTGGGAGATCTGCACTAGTCCGGCTTCATGAATCCTAAAGCATATAGTAGTGACAGAGCAAAAGACTGCGCAACTCAGAAGGTGGAAGGTGTTATGCATGTTCTCAGGTATCCATCCTTTATAGCCTAGACCAGTGGTCCCCAACCTTTCTGACCTTGAGAGCCACATTCAGCTTAGAGTGAGGGTCGCGAGCCACATCCAGCTCCCACCCCCTTCAAAGTAGTGTCAACCAAAGCCCCCATTACAGGTATAATGATAACCGAAGCTTTTCCACAGAAATCACTCCAAAGCAGTACACTGAGATCCAGGGGTATTCTCTCAACACACTGTCACATCCAGCTTTGAGCACCTCCTCTAACAGGTAGCACAAACCTCCAGCGTACCTAAAACATCTCTAAACCCCTAAGACCAGTAAATGTGCATCCAGATCTGCAATTCTGTGCAGGGCTGCTTACAAAAATTCACCATTTTGAGATGTGCTTTTCATACCTGTTTGCTAGACCTGGACCTAATGCATCAAGCTGACAGACAGTCGCGAGCCACAATTCATGGGACCGCGAGCCACATGTGGCTCCCGAGCTACAGGTTGGGAACCCCTGGCCTAGACTAATGTGCAGCTAAGAAAACCAATCCAATGATGTAAATAGAATTAAATAGAATATTGCAGTAAAAATTGGACTGGAAGTTTCTGACAAGTCTATAATTATTGGGTCCTCCTGGCATAATAATACATCAAATATTATTGTTGTTTAATGGGCAATTATAGAACCTGTAACAGCTGATGATATTTTAAGGAAAAGTGTTGTCCTGAGATGACTCCCCATGCCCGGCCTGCGTGCCCGCTGCCAGTCTTTCTATGTTTACTCTGTTGACTGTGCTCTGCAGACCAGCCCATTTCAATGAACAATCAGGCTCTGTGAACGTTAGCGCCGTGCAGCCAATTCTCTGGAACATCCTTCTAATATCTTGCGTTAACCCTTAAGCAAAGGTCCCATATGTAACTTTATGATGTCAGTAATTAATACATTTCCTCTGTCTATGTGGCAGGAACATGTCTGATGACTTGGACCAGACATAACCATTGTGCTATTGTAATGTCTAACGATTCGCGTGTTGGAGTTTACATTGGCGCTGACATCACATACTTATCACTATTGTTAGCCACAGCCTATAGCTATAAGGCTAGTTTCACATTAGCGTTTTGAGGAGCTGAGGAGGGCTGCGGACTTCCTCCGTGAAGCCACGCCCTCGGCCGCACCTCCACCACTAGCTCCGCCTACTTCTGCATGCGGCCTGTTTGGTGAGAGTATGGTCCGAGTGTCATCCATTTTTCTTGCATGTGGAGATGAAAACGTTACTTCACCTTCCCCTACGGGATGTCATCTGAGTGCGGTCTGATTTTTTTCACATAGCAATAAACTAAACTTGTATTCTTGATTTTGGTCTGACCCTTTGATTGAAATTGAACGTGTCTGCATGATTATACACAGACCAGTCAGTCTGCAAAAAATCATGGACATGTGAATGGCCCTATTATCACAGGGACGAGTGCTAGCCGTGAAAACCACGGATAATACTCAGAAGAAAACCTGATGTGTCAATGAGCCCTAAGGAAGACCTGCCAGCCCTCCTGACATAACAATAAACAATGGTATATCCTATAGTAATATTATATATAATGTTACCCATTGGGACGTGTAGGGACGCAATGTGTCAGCAGCCAATCCTTCTGATAGCATCACACTGTGCAGAGACACACCCTATTGCACACTGTGCATAGACACACCCTATTGACACACTGTGCAGTGACACACCCTATTGACACACTGTGCAAAGACACACCCTATTGACACAGTGCAGAGACACACCCTATTGCACACTGTGCGTAGACACACCCTATTGACACACTGTGCAGAGACACACCCTATTGACACACTATGCAGAGACACACCCTATTGCACACTGCAGAGACACACCCTATTGCACACTGTGCGTAGACACACCCTATTGACACACTGTGCAGAGACACACCCTATTGACACACTGTGCAGAGACACACCCTATTGACACACTGTGCAGAGACACACCCTATTGCACACTGCAGAGACACACCCTATTGCACACTGTGCATAGACACACCTTACTGACACACTGTGCAAAGACACACCCTATTGACACACTGTGCATAGACACACCCTATTGACACACTGTGCAGAGACACACCCTATTTACCCACTGTGCAGAGACACACCCTATTGCACACTGCAGAGACACACCCTATTGCACACTGTGCATAGACACACCCTATTGACACACTGTGCAGAGACACACCCTATTGCACACTGTGCAAAGACACACCCTATTGACACACCGTGCAGAGACACACCCTATTGCACACTGTGTCGAGACACACCCTATTGCACACTGTGCAGAGACACACCCTATTGACACACCGTGCAGAGACACACCCTATTGCACACTGTCGAGACACACCCTATTGCACACTGTGCATAGACACACCCTTTTGACACACTGTGTCGAGACACACCCTATTGACACACTGTGCAGAGACACACCCTATTGACACACTGTGCAGAGACACGCCCTATTGACACACTGTGCAGAGACACACCCTATTGACCCACTGTGCAGAGACACACCCTATTGACCCAGTGTGCAGAGACACACCCTATTGACACAATGTGCTGAGACACACCCTATTGCACACTGTGTCGAGACACACCCTATTGACACACTGTGCAGAGACACGCCCTATTGACACACTGTGCAGAGACACACCCTATTGACATATTAAGAAAAAAGGAGCGCACTCAGCTATCTTAGGTTGGTGCTGGCTGTACTTGGGAGAAACCCAACAACAAGTCCAATATAGAAAAATCAGCCGCATTCTTATGGTATATCTTTGCAGAAATGTGATGTATTTATTCACATGTGTTGAGACAAAATTTTCATATATATACACACACAGCAGGGAGTATAAACGGAGTAGTAACATTTCGACCCTGCCTCGGGTCTTTCTCAAACTCCTATTGTTGTGGTGTCAGGTCGTCCTGCTTCTGTGGGCGTGTGTCACATTTTTGCAAAGATATACCATAAGAGTACACCCTATTGACACACTGTGCAGAGACACACCCTATTGACCCACTGTGCAGAGACACACCCTATTGACCCACTGTGCAGAGACACACCCTATTGACCCACTGTGCAGAGACACACCCTATTGACACAATGTGCAGAGACACACCCTATTGACCCACTGTGCAGAGACACACCTTATTGACACACTATGCAGAGACACACCCTATTGACAAGGTAATTGTTAAACACTCTGGACAGTTGCCAGGAGGAATAGTAGATACACAAAACAGGGCAAAGTTTTAAATGGGTTGTCCTCTAATCAGACAACCCATTATTAATTGCTATATTCCCACTTTTATAATAAAAGCAGCCTGTACTCAACTCTGGTTCCAGAGACGCGGGGTCTCCCAGGGCTAGCATAACGTTATGTCATGTAAGCCCTGCAGCCAATCAGCAGCCACTAATTGACTGCTTAACTCTCTATGGAATGAAGAGAGAGCTGCTGCTCTCTGACTTCAGGTGTCAGCTACATCTGGAGGAAGTAAAAGGGAAGTAGCCATTAATTGGCTGCAGGGCTCATGTGGCATAATAATGTCACGCAAGCCCCAGGAGACCCAGCGATATCTGTAGGGATCACTATCTATATTTCAGGTGATGATACCCCGGGGTGTCATCAATATCTGGAAGAATAGGACATACAATTTATAGCACACGTCCTCTGTGGCATCATCGGGGATGGGACAATGGCATGAATCATGAGTCCCTGATGACTCCACATATGCGGTGAAACATCTTGGGGGAATGTGTCCTATAAGTTTTTTCAGATGATGACACAGGGTGTCATCATCTGAAAATATAGGTGTGATCCTTACAACCAATTTACTTTAGGCAGATAGGGACATTATTTTATTATCAGCCTGTATGTAGCTTGTTAGAGAGGGATTTAAATAGGGGATTCTCCCCTTTATGCTATGTGATCCCGGCCTTAGGCTGACATTGCTAATCCCGTGAATGTGACAGTGCCCCCTATAATGTAACATTGTGACTGTGAATACACAAAGTGAATAGGAAAGTTACCTATAGGCAAACTCCGCTGCTGAACATGTATATAACTCAGAATACTCCAAACATTTACTAAATATAGTGTGATGTTTAGTTGTTTTCTGCTTGATTTTCTTCTTACTCTTTGGAAAATATAAATATTCATTAAATTCCCAATAAGATATGTCCGTATCACATAGTGCAATAAGTAAACTGTGCACGGGTCAGAAAATGATCATTCCTGCAGCTCCTTTTCACTTTCCCGCTCCTCCAGCTGCTGCCTGGCACGACCCCAGCGCCTGGCACTGCCTTGTCATACACAGGGATGTGCCAATCCTGCGCTGTCACATGGGCTCGGCATCAGGTGACCCATCGGAGGTGGGAGTGTACTATATTTAGAGCACTTTTACACTGCACTTGTGACTAACCGTGGACCTGGAGGAGCCCGGACTTTTCTTTACAGGATCTTTAAATGTTCAGAGCACTCAGGTCTGATTATATGTCTGCGCGGCTATTTTATCCCTTACATTACAGACACAAGTCCGAGAATAGCTCTGTAGTGTCGTTACTGTAGGAGTCAGGCTAGGTGAGGACCAGCAAAAAACAACAACACTAAAGGGACTCTGTCAGCAGGTTTTTGCTACATATTCTAAGGACAGGGCGATGTAGGGGCTGAGACACTGATTTCAGTGATGTGTCAATAAGTGTTTTATCAGCAGGAGATTATCACTGCCCGGACTAGTGCCCCTGGGAGGCCTGGTCCAACCCTGCCCCAGCACTAATTAGCAGCTTACAGTCAATAGACAGTATACTTAGAGAATGTGGTATGGGCGGGGGCAGCTTTCTCAGCTCTGCTACATCTAAAATCTCTGATTGTATCACAGCTTTAAACTAAGTGACACATGGCTGGAATCAGGGTCTCTGCCCCTACATGCGTCTGCTCTCAGATGAGGTAGCAGAAACCAGCTGATAGATTCCCTTTAATAAACCTTTTGGATTTCAGATATTTATTTTTCTTTATTTATAAAGCTTCAACATATTTTTGCAGGTCAGTGCAGACATTGTTGTTACTCATACTGGTCCTTGTCTTTGCTGGGCTCAGTTATCCACAGTACCTAGTGAAAACTACTTAAACACTGATGTTGGCTTTGGGGTTCACCACAATCAGAAAATCAATGTCGTTTTCCTCCTAAAACAGTGCCCTATCTAGTCAGTGGTTGTCGGTGGTATTACAGCTCATCTTGATTTCTTTCAATAACTTGAGCTGAGTTGTCATTTCACATGGGACTCACAATCTAATTTCCCTATCCCATACACAGTACGGCCACTTTGTGCATGATGTAGCATGATGTAGAGGTAGAGACCCTGATTCTAGAGTTTCATCACTTATTGATAGTTTGGATAAAATGATTGTTTTATCACCTGCTGCAGATTTACGCATTCTCTGAATGCTGAGCTCTGGATAACCCCGCCGACTTAGCTTACTGTGTACACTGTGCATAGGCAGAAAGCTGCCAATCAGCGGTGGGTTCAGAGTTATACCAAATTCATAAATATAGTGGACTACATGGCAGAAGGGTTACTAGTCCTCTAGCGATAATCTGCTGCTGGTAAAACTTTGATTTTATCAAAACTATGGCAAGCAGGCCAGTAAGGGTCATATTGCTGGAATCAGGGGCTCTGTCTGTACATTATGCTGCTCTCAGATTAGGTGGCAAAAACCTGGTGACAGATTAATTTAAAGCTAGAACACAAGGTGAATACACACAGTAGGCCATAGCTATATCTATATAATATACATTCCTATAGGACAGATGGCACTATATGTATTTCTATAGGTTTTTATGTTTCCATCCTATCTGCTTAAATACAACAATGATGAAAAATGCTACAGTCCCCGCAGTGCTACTTACCACTATCATCTTTTCTTCTTGCTGATAATGCACCAGAACGTCTCTGAGAAGGAGAAGAATATGACGACTTATCATCACCGTGTTCATTCCATCTATTAGAAAGTAATGGCTTTCTTGTGTAGCGTATTATATTAAAAAAATAAAATATTTATTAAAAAAAAACAAAAAACATTGATCTTATTTGCTGGCCATTGACTAGAGTGCAGCGAGGGAGGATAAATGAATATTTAATCTCCATTGATCCGGCTTTTAACTATTAGAACTTTTCCCCAAATATCTACCGTTTTTTTTTTTTTTTTTATTATTATTTTAAACCTTGGATTTGTACCTTCCTCACAATAGGAGGATTTATGAAACCCGCCGTAAGAATGTTTGATGCGACGACGTTCCACGGGTGAGCGCCCCCACTACATTATGACCGCATTATACCTTTCTAAGTGGTCCTTCTGATTTAATGAAGGAAAGCGCGGCCCCTGCCTTGAGACCAGAAATGCTGGAAGTGCTGTGACATTTAGAAGAAAGGAATTAACTTTTTATTTTTTTTTTCCAAAGGAATTACCAACGGATTTTTATTTCTGCAGTAATGCCCGTCCGAGCAGAAAATACGGTCGCAGTGATGATTTCAAATTGGCTGCAGCTTACACTAATTGGTCAAGGTGCCTTTCGGCTTATAAGATGGAGCGAGGTTTTGATTGTGATGCTGCAATGCGCAGACGCGTCACCTGTCACATCTGACGATACGTCGGGCGATGATGATGATGATGATGATACTATATGGTGAGCAGTTATTACAGCAGACGCCTCCTGCCACCGGGACATACAGAGGATGGAGAGGAGCGATTTACATTGAACCTAGTGATGAATGTCGTTATATGTGATCAGATTTTGGAATGTCACTAATGGAACCCAAAGCAAATGTTCATTTTTATAGGGATGCACTTGTGCCCCCATTCGTGTGCGGAAAAAGATATAAGCAAGATATACGGAATTGCGCTAATTTTGCACAAAACCTATAGTCTATATGCAGACCTTTGATGAAAACAGAAAATAGAGATACCCACGGAAATTGGATGTTGAAAATCTATCTGACGCTATGAGGCAGCCCCAGGGACAATAATATAAAAGGACGAGAGTCCCACCATGTCCAGTAGGCACCTTCATCCAGTATGTCTCCATGCCGTATAAGCTCAGGATCTCCTCCAATTTCCACAGTCCTCATCTTGTACGGAATCTCACAGTGGCCTAAGGATAGGTCCTCAATGAAAAAGTAGTGGACAACCTTTCTAATCCGGTATATCTGAGTGCGATATATGTTCAGGATCTCCACCAATTTCCACTGTCCCGTCCTGTATGGAGTGCAGAGTCTACGCAGTGACCAGAAGGTGCCGTCCCGTGCTGTCCGCAGTGTGAGGTCCCGCAGTGTCCAGGGTGCCAGTAGTAGTCAGATGGGGTCCTCTGTTTTTGGTGTGAGTAGTACTGTCCGTAGCTTTGGCGTGAGTGACATCACTCCCTAATGGGATCTTCCCATTCTGTAAGGAAGGAGGACGCCGCTACCTCTGAAACGCGTTGGATATTCTTTCTTTTTTTGGCATTCGGGAGATGATGTCACTCACGCCAAAGAGGACGTTTTTCATCTAGTGTGTAAAGAAGCGCCAACGGCCGGGACACTGCAGACACCGCTACGGGTAGTACTACTCACACCAAGGACAGAGGACCCAATCTGACTACTAGTGGCAAGACGGACACTGCGGGATCTCACACTGCGGAGAGTACGGGACGGCACCTTCTGGTCACTGCCACATGGAGGAGATCCTGAACATATATCGCACTGAGGCATACTGGATTAAAAAGGTTGTCCACTAATTTTTCATTGAGGACCTATCCTTAGAATAGGTCATCAATGTCTGATCGGTTGGGGTCCGACACCCCCACTGATCAGCTATTATTGATGTCAGCAGCACTTGTGGAGCTGGCCTTCTTCTGATAGTGGTCGGGCCTGGGTATCACACATCTACCTCCTAGTCACATCAATAGGAGGCAGATGTGCAACACCCTGTGGTGGCCAATGTCAAAAGATGGCCAGCTCCGCAAGTGAGGTCATCAATGAAAAAGTAGTGGACGACCTTTTTAAGATACCTTTTGGACAAGGTTGACAACCATCCAGAAATCACAGGACAGCCCATAAAAATTGAACACATTTTTCTTCCGTCCGTAAAAAAAACAAATTGAAGGCGTCCATGATTTTTTGAAGCTGAAGAACCTTATACAGATTATTTTGACTGTAATTATCATCATTTTACAGTTCACACTCCATGCCGCTGATGTCCCATATCAGGATTATGGGCTGTAGACGTGTATCACTAATAATCATACTGATTTATTATGGTTTTCCAATGTGTCCATAAAACTATTGTCTCTCTGATTTTTTTGATAAGCTGTCCAGAAAACTAAAAAGTCAAGTTGGCAACCCAGATTGTGGGACACTCATCCTACTAGCCAGCCTGAGTACATGTGGGGGTTGCCTGGTTGCTGGGGAATCCCCACATGTAATCAAGCTGTCTAGTAGCCACAAATCATGCAGCTGAGGAGACAAAAACTAAATCTCGGAGCAGCACAAATACTCGGAGACCACCCAAGCGTGCTCGGGAAAACCCGAGTAACGAGCATACTCGCTCATCACTAATTATGATCCCTCTATAGGCTGTCTCATAGCATCAGATAGTTTCTTCTATATCCCATTTATGCGGTATCTCTGTTTTCCTCATAGTTCTCTATATATATAAACTATAAGAATTATAATCCTAGGCAAAATTAGCGCAATTCCATATATCTTGTTTAAATGTTCAGGATTGTCATCAAGGCAAATCACGGTGAAGTCCTTCCCGCAGAGATGCCTTCCTCTTCTCCAGCTATTGATCAGCCATCCATGTATGATTAGGAGCCTTCACAGAAAATCACCAGTAACCGGAGGGTGAAATCTTTGTTGTAAAGAAATGTTTTCTATCCTTTAAAGTGGCTGGAAACAGCTGTAGACCGCAGTGAATTGTGCCAGGAGGGTCCATGCTCTTATCAGGCAGAGGTCATGAGAAACTCTTGGGCTTGGTTCACACTATGGGGCAGATTTATTAGTGTAATTACTCCAGAAGCAATGGTGTAATTGCATTAAAATAAAGCTCAGCGTGGACCCCATATTTTTTTCAAGCCCCCCACCAACTATGACATTTTCAAAGTAAGCAGAAATCACTTTCAAGTTCCAACTCATGTAGCCGTTGTTCTGGTTAGAAACCGGGGACAACTTGGCACCGCCTCAATGAATTGTGTTTGGAAATTCAGCGCATAATACACTGTGACCAAACTCCACAATAAATGCATTTATGCCTGGAGACTGACCGCGTAAAGTCATTGTTTCACTAGAAGCTGTGATCTTAGGTTTTATCAGCAAAGTAGAGAAAACCTAATGTAAGAAACCGCTGCAATATCGCATTCTGCCAGTAGAGGTCTTTCCCCAAGTTCTCTCTCCATCTGTAGAAGTTAATAATAAATCCGCATCATTCCCATTTCTCACTTCCTCTCCATCATTTTTATTTCTTCCATATGCGCTCACAGACAGACACATGCTTTGAGGAGTCACACATACACAGATACCGCTTTAGGTAAATGTTTTTTTACATTGTTTAAAATACTTGTGAAAAAAATCTAATTTTTAATGCTTTGCTGACTTATTTGTGTCCTTATTTTGTCATATATTAAATAAATATATATATATATATATATTTATACTGTATATATTATGGAGTTTATAATGTCAGTTAAAGAAACCTATTGGAAAAACAAAACAATAAGCAAATGTTATAATAATGTCATTGAGCAAAAAACAAAAAAAAACAACTAAAACTGCAAATGTGTCATTATTTTTCTATAGAATTGGAAAGAACCACATTACATAGATTTTTTTTTTCTAAAATGCCATGATAAATGCATAAAAGTGTGGTATTTACAATCCATTTTCAATTTTGCAATGCAAAAAAATGAATCCACAATTTGGACAACCGTTTCATAAAGGGGGTGTTCACTACTAGGACAACCCCTTCTTGATCTAAATGTTTGTCTCTGACAAAATAAAAAATCTTATACTCACCTCCCATGCTGGCGCTGTTTCAGCGGTGTCGGCACGCGCGGTCCCGGGGTTTTCGTGCGGTTGCATGACACATGATGTTTGGCGCCCAATCGGCGCTGGTAACAACCCCTTCTTGATGTAAATGTTTGGCCATACTCACCTCTCATGCTGGCGTTGTTTCAGCGGTGTCGGCACTCCTGGTCCCGGGGCCCTCATTCAGCTGTATGACATGTGGTGCCCGGCACCCAATCAGCGCTGGCGTCACTGTCCCAGCCTTCATACGAATTAAGCATGAAGAGGAGGTCAGAGATCAGCTGCAGCCCCCGGCTTCCTCTTCATGCTCAATTCGTACAAAGGCGGAGACAGTGACGCCAGCGCTGATTGGGTGCCGGGCACCACATGTCATACAGCTGAATGAGGGCCCCGGGACCACGAGCCCTGACAACCCTGGAACAGTGCAGGCATGGGAGGTGAGTATGGCCAAACATTTACATCAAGAAGGGATTGTCCTAGTAGTGGACACCCCCTTTAAATGCTGTAGTCCCTTGTGTAAAGTAAAAAATCTTAAAGGAGTTGTCCAGGACTTTAACATCTATGTCCTATTCCTAGGAGAGGTCATCAATGTCTAATCACCACCCGGTGCCCCTGCCGAACAGCTGTCCCTGGTCTCATCATCGACCAGAACTGTTCAGTTATGGAGCGGCACAGCACAGCACCATCAACTGTATAGATGCTGGAGCCGGATACTGCACATTCGCCCCCTATTCAAATCAATAGAGGGGGATGTTCATTACCTGGCCATGGCCACCATTACATCGAGCTGTGCAACTCCATAACTTAGCAGTTCCGGACAGAAACAGGAAATTGGTTGAGTTGGGTGTCGCACCCCGACTGATCAGGCATTGATGACCTCTCCTAAGGATTTGCCGTCAATGTTAAAGACCCAGACAATCCCTTTAAATTAACTTAAATGTTGGCGCTGTGTCCACTGATGCTCATGCGGCACTGTAAAGTGTAAAATAAAAGACCTTACACTTACCTGCGGCACCTGTGCCATTCCAGTGATGTCAGCGGAGGGTATCCCAACTCTTGTGTGACATGAGTGCTGCTGCATTTCTTTCTAGGGAAGTGTGCGTGCTGCAGCCTACCATTGGCAGCTGATTGTCTGCAGCGTCCACGTGACATAACAATGTCATGTGCGCTCTGGTAGACCCTGCGCGGGCATCGATTGAACACCACCAGTAAAGGAGATGGGTATAAGGTTTTTTTAAAAATTTTACATCATGGACTACAGCATTTAAGAATAGGTTGCCCAAGCGGTGGACAACCCATTTAACTTAAACGAAAAACTGAAAATGCTGTAAAATTGTAAATAATAAGCATCAAAGTAGTTTGTGTAAAATCACCTGAGATGCAATCAAAAGTTGCTAGACTTCCTGTGCAAAATGGTGGACGCACATTATTTATTCTCACTATAAACATCACAATGCGAAAATATTATTCTGCATACAGAGTGCATTCAATGTAGATGCCTCACATTGTGATTTTGGTAACTATGCTTCATTGCACTACTGTTCTCTTACATTGCAGAGGACCTTATATGGCGCCATCAGATTCCTCAGAAATCATCCTCACTGTCCCCATTGGGGTTCACAATCTAGATTCCCTATCGCTATGTCTTTAGAGTGTGGGAGGAAACCGGAGAACCTGGAGGAAACCCACACAAACACAGGGAGATCATACAAACACCTTTTTGGGTTTTGAACCCAGGACCCCAGCGCTGCAAGGCTCCACTACCCTTTACTGTATGCTCTGCTCATGGATTACAAGGTATATCTATATACTGCACATGTAACAGAATCAGATAGCGAGCGACCTTGCAGTCACAGTGTCAGATAATGCATGACTGACAGCAGAAGGCTGGAAATAATTTATCATCGGGCTATGATCTTCAGCTCCTGTGGAAGATGGGATGGTGAGCGCCTTATGTGTTACTCAAAGTGACACCAAGTGACAGAAGGGAATGTAGCGTGGTGTAACTGTCACCGTATCTTCTGTGACTTCTGAAATGATGGAATATCACAAGCCCAGGTGCTATTGGCTTTGCTGGAGGTCCACTAACGAGTCCTTCAAAGATCTGCCAAACGGTAACGAGTTACTGCCAGTCCTCTGATAATAGCAGATATTTTTTCCAGGTTCCTACACCTGTTCTATATGGATATTGGTGTTCGTTACATATTAGTATCACTAAAATTAGAGGAACTGCTGAGGTTTTCTGCTTCTTGTCGTCATTGTGCTGCTGTGATTCTCGTGTAGATTTTGACTTAGGGTACCGTCACACAGTGGCATTTTGATCGCTACGACGGCACGATCCGTGACGCTCCAGCATCGTAACAACATCGCTCCAGCGTCGTAGACTGCTGTCACACTTTGCAATGTACGACGCTGGAGCGATAATTTCATGACGTATGTGCGATGTAGAAGCCGTTGGTTACTATGCGCACATCGTATACAATATCGTGCACACCTTTGTTACACCATGCGATCATGCCGCCACAGCGGGACACTAGACGACGAAAGAAAGTTTCAAACGATCTGCTACGACGTACGATTCTCAGCGGGGTCCCTGATCGCAGGAGCGTGTCAGACACAGCGAGATCGCTGGAACGTCACGGATATATCGCTGGAACGTCACAAATCGTGCCGTCGTAGCGATCAAAATGCCACTGTGTGACGGTACCCTTATGAAAACAATCATTTGCACATAAGTTATAAAATTTCCGCTATAAGATCTCTACAGTCAAGTGTTGTCAGTTTTGCCTATAGTATGTCTGTCGCCTGGGGCTGTATCATGTAGCAGATGACGCCAAGGAATTATGTCTACTCTTCGATTCCTAGAATCTGATCTTGGAGCTATCCACCATATACACCAATATCATGAGTTCCATTTCTTGCATCCCGTCTTACAGACAGTGGGAAGCTAATGTTAAAGAGACTATGGGCCTCTTTACCAACTGGACTTAATGGGAAGGTACACAGGAATTGAGGATATGCATATAGCACTGCCTCACTTCAGTCTTAAGACCTTCATGCACTTTAGATGGTTGTCGGCTGAACGATGTGTTCACCCAACAACCATCTCGGCCATGTTTCCCAAGCATCCTGTGTTCAGACAAGTGTTCCTGTAGTCTCTATGAGAAAGCTGCCAGTAGAGACGACATCTCCCCTGATCATCAGTTGGCCAGTGCCCTCATACATATTAGAGTGTTGACCAAACCATTGATACCAGCAGAAGCAACACACATTTATCCAATCTGTATGGGGGGCTTCAGACTGGGTTCATGACATGTTTATAATGTACTTATATTTAGGGTGTACAGTGGGAAAGCTTCTCTTGTACATGCAAATTGTGTCCGTAGCTGTATGGCTACTTTAGGCCTTCTTCTGACCTCAATATGTCAGGAATCTGCAAAAACAGGTATGACATCGTCACCACACCATTAAACTCATTCCATGCCCCCGTATTTGCTACCTCAGGTTCCAGGGTTCAGCACTATGGCAAAGAAAATATTCGGCAACCCTCTCCTCCAGTACGTTTCTAAGAGGCTTCTGCAGCTCGCAGAAGATTTGCCAAATCCTATGATAGTCTGGGAGTTTTGCCATTTTTCCGGGATCCTCAAAGATGTTCAGATATTTTTGACCCATTCATGACATGGTGACATCAGGTCCTTGGGGGACATACTTTCTGGAAGTTGGAAAATAAGTTGTAATGAATCAAGAGAAACCTTTGAAGCTATTGCCCGTGTGAAAAAAAGAATAAAAATTAAAGTAAAAGAAAATTGACAAAAATGAAGAAGCGACAAGGGTGTACAAAAATCTTGTATTCTTTCCATATCAATGAACATAGAAGACTGTAGAAAGTGTTACTGTTATTTGTGACCTGCTCTGCACCGGGGTGGAGCACCTTGCAGGATATTCTGTTACAGTGGTTGATTGGCAGGGCCCTGGAGCAATACTTGGAAATGAAAATGGTTTGTTTTGGTGTATGAATAACTGACCTTATACCCGGTGACTCAGGTCAAGTTCAACCTCTCTCGTTCCGCGTCACAATCTGCAGACAGTCACAGCTACAACAACGCCAATGCCACGGTCAAAAACAGAAGCCATTTTGCTACAATATGCAGACATTTCTGTAGAAACATCCATTGAGAAGGAATAAACCGAGCACACGATGGCATCGTAACACTCAAGAGTGTGAGCTTTATGGTCGGCATCTATCTCTATGAAATTCTGCAGCAGATAATTTGTTTTAGGAGATTACTGAACATCTGTTGTATAATTTCACAAATGCATCACTGTTATGTAGCTTATAACAACCATTATTAGGCAGGAAAGGAGAGGAAATAATACTGCAAAAAAATGTTTTCCTCTAGAACATTTTGCCTTGACTATACAAGTGCCTTCAGAAGGGGTGTACAGTATCTAAAGGGTGTGCAGAGAAGGTAGACCTTGGTCTGGTGTCACAGTGGTCCTCAAAGACCGACTGCTATAGAAAATCGTAACCAGAAATTATAAATGCCACATGGCAGGAGGGGTCCTGGTATACATGTTTTACTATTTGTTTAGACACATGCTTCACCTCTGATCTTCAGGGTTTTTACAACATGGCTGATGGATATGAGATGGGATAGACCCTCAAAGCATAAGTCCAGTAAACCTCAATCCTAATAAGTGCACAAAACACTTGAGTTTGGATGCCAAAATGGCCACAGCTTTATTTAAATCACAGGATTATAACAACCACAGTTGGAGTCAGGTGAAGTCCTCGGTCTCAGAGATTCCTGGACACTGTGATATCCAAATTGTCTAACCTATTTTAACAGTCCAGACAGTCATAAAAAGTTACCATACCATAACCCATACCACATCCCCCCATAGCTGAGCCTGTTCACCACCGTGAGAGAGAGAGAAACGAAAGAATTGATTTGGGTATCCATTATTTTCAATGGGGTTTGGGTTCTGGTGGAAGTTCGGGAACTATTCTGGTACTTTAAAAAAAAAAAGTTCAGGTCCGATACCATAACCTGAACTTCCACCGCTCTGCCCATCTTGACTCCGGAGACCAAAAACCCCCTATGAAGGAAACCTCTAGGGAACCATGACGGGAGGACTGCCTTTCCCTTGGGCTTAGAAGAGCTTAGCAAGTTTTAACTGTTTATATGCATAAGAGAACCAGACATGGAGCAAGATATAGGTCAGGTAATACAGCAAATACAATAAGACGTGCATCATCATCATCACGGGTGGGCGGGAGGCAATAGGTTACCTCAAGTCCTTCAGGTACCAAAAAGAGTGAACAAATATAAGAAAGGAATTCTATCCCCTGATAATCCCCCTCCTCCCAGTAATTAACAGCTACAGCTCTTGCCGAATAAGCTGCAGAGGGAACTCGGATGCATGGAGCGCGCCGGCTGATCAGCTGTCCGGTGCCGCAGCTGCATGTGTCGCGGCTGTGTGACAGTCACAGCACACCCATGGACAGCCCGCATGTTTAGCTCCCCATGCATGTGTTGTGAGTGTGACACAGCCGCGACACATGCAGCGCCGATCAGCCGATCAGCCGACGCATTCCATACATCCGGGTTCCCTCTGCAGCTTATTCGGCACGCGCTATAGCTTGCCGAATAAGCGGGGACCCGAAAAAATTCGCTCAACTCTAGTAACAAGCACACATCCTATGCTCCTCCCTACAATGCAGGACCACCGCTATGCAAAACAAAAACTTCAGGTGTGCGTTTATGGGTCTGCCCACCCCCAGTCATGCTCCTTCCTCCAGTTAGGGATCCCGGGAGGGGGATCTGTTCTTCAGGAACTCTTTCATTGCAAACAGGACATTATACCAAAACTGTACATGAGTTTATGCAGTTTGCTGAATTGCATTAAAGTTATAAAAAAAACACAAAATATACAAAAAAAAATACAAATGCAAAATATACAAAAAACACAAATATACTGTATTATATATTAAATTATACAATTTAATATAAAATATTATTATATATTATTAAATTAGCATTCAGCAACTAGCAAACTGCACCATGGGATGGATCAAGACCGCATTATAGCAAAGGCAATGTAGAAAAATCTTCCATGTAGGTTCTCTGGAATCCCTGACAGAAGTGCAATGCACAATCCCGGCTTCAAAAGCAGTTAGAACATCAGATTGGCCCTAATTTAAAGGGACACTGTCACCTGAATTTGGAGGGAACAATCTTCAGCCATGGAGGCGGGGTTTTTGGGTGTTTGATTCACCCTTTCCTTACCCGCTGGCTGCAATATTGGATTTAAGTTCATTCTCTGTCCTCCGTAGTACATGCCTGCACAAGGCAATCTTGCACAGCGCAGGCGTGTACTATGGAGGACAGAGAATGAACTTCAATCCAAAATTGCAGCCAGCGGGTAAGGAAAGGGTGAATCAAACACCCAAAAACCCCGCCTCCATGGCTGAAGATTGTTCCCTCCAAATTCAGGTGACAGTTTCCCTTTAATCTGGGAAAATCTGTGTGCTGCTGCTTTATGCGGTTTTGAAGCAGAATCTGCCAGGAAAGGTGATGTTTCACCTAGAGAAATTAGGAAAAAATACAACCCGATAAATGACATAGTGGTTTCCCATTGAAAACAATATACTGGTAACCTGTTTGGTAGGTGCTTTTTAGGGCTCGTGCAGATGACCGTAGTTTTTGGTCCAAGTACATCGGATCATACTCAGACCAATGCTATGCTATGGGGCCATGCACATGCAGCGTAAGTCAAGGAGTTCATTAAAAAAAATTGGGCTGCACTTGGATGACATCTGAGTGCGGTCCAATTTTCACAGACTGCCAGAATGGAAAAGATGGAGAATTTATTTTTTCCATCTTCTCCTCATCCTAGAAAACCATCCGATCACACTATGATTACACTCTGATCAGACTTTGATCAGAGTGTGATTAGCATAGTCGTCATGAGACCAATACTCTCGGATGAGAGAAAATACACTGGTGTGACCCCAGCCTTAGGCAGAACATATGAGTGTGTTCATGGCATCTTGTAGGCATGGTCGTACCTGCAACGTTCGTGAAGCAGAAAACATTTCAGGGAAATGCCTAGTGTTGTTCGTTGTTGTGCCTTTTTTGTCTCTTTCCACAATTTTGCTGCAATTTTTCTGCTGACTCTTTTTTTTTTTTCATTTGTTTATGAAATAGTAGCTGATTCCAAACTGGCCGAAGAACGGTCATGTCACTTTTTAAGACCTTTTGTTGCTTTCTTAGCATGAAGTTGTTAAAAATGACAGACTATGGGCACAGCAAGTCATTTTGACATTATGCTCATTATTTTTAATGCTTAGCAAGTGCTTATTTCAGGCGGAATCTGACTGAGAAAGTCGCCCTGTGCACATACCCAAAATCAAAATCCGCATGAGAAATCTCTGTGTGATCATTCTCTTAACACTGATTGCACATTACACTGTACAAATTGCCTGCATTTATGCTGAATTTGACTGAATTTTATTAGTGTCGACCGTTTGTCAGTCCTCGATCAATATCTTTGCCTTTCTTTTTTTCGCTGCATTATTATGACAGCCATTTTTGTGCTCTGGGTGAGTGCACTCATGATATTGCCTTATCCATTTGCATTTATATAGGGTGCTTTCAGCACCATTCACTCCTTGGCTTCCTGCCTTCCCAACTCCCCAATTCAAGCGCCTCTTCCCCCCTACACCTGATTAATAGGTGACGGCCTCAAGAAGAGAAACGATGTTGGCTGGCGTGACCATGTCAGGAGTGGGGAGTATTGGAAAAGAGACAGACTGAGCCCTATAACCATCATTATTCATCCTCCTATACCACCGGCTGCACAGGTCCTTGTCATGGTCACATACGCGGGGCTGGAATGGAAGCAATCAGATGAATCATTTCCAGGATTTACAGTGGGCGGCCACTTACAGCCTTTGCATATGAATAGACATTTAGAAATGTCTTCTATTCCATATTACGGGAACACTTTTGTCCACACTTGCTATTTATTATTATCTTTTTCAATATTTTTTTATTTTTATGTAATTTTTTTTATTAACTTGGACTCTTAACTTGGAGAACTGGAGTATTTTGTCGATTATTCTTTTAATTGACCGTCACATCTGTAGCCTGACGTCGTTGTCCAGGGCAGCACTTGGTGCACTCCATTAGTTGGCATCTGGGCGCTCGCTCTCCTTCTTTAGGATTGCTGATGCCGATCCATCTTTTCACAGATTTTTATATGTTATCAAAATGGGGATAGAGATACTACCAACCAGTGACTGATACTGAAGGACAGCACGGTGGCTTTGCAGCGCTGGGGTCCTGGGTTGAAATCCCGCCAAGGACAACATCTGCAAGGAGTTTGTATGTTCTTCCCATGTTTGTGTAGGTTTCTTCTGAATTTCTTGAAAACTCCAAAGACATACTGATAGGGAATCTAGATTGTGAGCCCCAATGGGGATAGAGATGATGATTTCCGAAAAGCGATGTGGAAATGAATGGCGCTATGTAAGTGAGTAAAATACCCTAAAGACCACATTTAACATAACAAACATAGAATAAATTATAGACAGGCTATAGATAGTGCAGAGGTATCACTAAGGGGGTCCGAAGGCCTCTCGATAAAGCAAAGAGACGCGGCCTGTACTATCAGCGGCACAGTGCAGATATGGGGGCTTGTATTGTCACCACTGCACACCATGCTACCTCTCTAATGTGATATTCTCAGTGTTCTTGAAAGTCATAACCTATGGAGTCCCATCACGATAGCTATTGTCTGCAGGCATCTCTAAACAGGATATAGCTGTGTTATATATTGTCCCAGGTGCTTGGAACAGAAATGTCAATACTATACCAGTGCTGGATTCACAGCTACACCATTCAGTACTTCTGTAAAATTTCCTGCATGTATCTGCTGATTCTATCTGTGTGCTTCCAAAGGGGAGAAAAAAAAACAGGAATTACTCTATCTCTATGTGTTTTGTGACATTATAGCCAGTAGTGCTCTCCCATCGTGACAACTTATTCTGAGAATTTTCTTGCCAACTTACTTCCCCTTCAAAGGCGCAGAATGACAAATTGTGGGGAATAAACTGAAATTGACTTTATATGTAAGATCGCTGCATAGAAATCTGAAAACTACAAACAAGGGTTCTTTAAAGAGGTTGTTCATGACTTAAATATTGATGGAATATTCTTAGGATAAGTCATAAATGTCTATTCTTGGGGGTGCGGAACCTGGCAGCTCAGCCTATTAGCTGTTCCGAATGGCGGCGGATGTGCAGTACCGGCGGCGGATGTGCAGTACCGGTGGTGGATGTGCAGTACCGTCAGCGGATGTGCAGTACCGGTGGCGGATGTGCAGTACTGGCGGTGGATGTGCAGTACCGGCAGCGGATGTGCAGTACCGGTGGTGGATGTGCAGTACCGGTGGCGGATGTGCATGTGCAGTACCGGTGGTGGATGTGCAGTACCGGTGGTGGATGTGCAGTACCGGTGGCGGATGTGCAGTACCGGTGGTGGATGTGCAGTACCGGTGGCGGATGTGCAGTACCGGCGGTGGATGTGCAGTACCGGCGGCAGATGTGCGGCGGTACCGGCCGCGGCCACTATTTGTCTATGGAGCAATGCAGCTCCATAGGCCACCCCGACACCGAGAACAGCTGATCGACGCTGATTGCACCCCCACAG
This sequence comes from Ranitomeya imitator, assembly GCF_032444005.1. Classification (NCBI taxonomy): domain Eukaryota; kingdom Metazoa; phylum Chordata; class Amphibia; order Anura; family Dendrobatidae; genus Ranitomeya; species Ranitomeya imitator. The sequence continues at coordinate 68,457,007 of NC_091288.1, forward strand.
ATCTGACAGTGATGACCTTAATAGGTGCAGAAATGGTACCGAAAATCTGCAACACCCAAAACTCATCAAAAGCTGATCAGGGGAACGTAGCCTAAAGGTTCAAATCTGGAAGGAAAAATAAGCAGCGTGTGCAGGAGATTTCAGAAATCTCATTTACATTTTTGGTGCTGTAAAACGCGGGGTTAAAAATGCGGTAATCACTCTGCAAAAACACAATGTGTGAAGAAGCCCATGCTCATGCAGATATCCGTGGATGGCGGTCCAAGCATGGACCGCAATGCACAGACTGTCCCCGGGTCTCCTGACCCAAACTCCACAGCTTTCTAGGCATTTATGACATTGTCGAATTCAGACCGTGACCCACGGATATCTGCATGATCCCTAAGTCACATAAAACAAAAAAGGAAAATAACAGCTCATCAGCATTAGGGTCACACAAGTGTAAGTTCTTCTTCCGAGAAAATCGGTCCCAATGTTCTAATCACAGCGGCGGTCATATTAAGAGGGATTTGCTACTGTAACTATGTTCTTGTGAATTATTCGGCATTCTGAATGGCCCCATAAATGACCCTGGTATTGTCGAGATACGTCGGGATCCTTAAACAAAACCCCCCCTTTTACCTATTCCCCACCCCCCAGAGCAATCCCCAAAAGAAACAATGTACACCAATTTTTCTTTGGAAAATTATAGCCCCAATATTAATATTTAACAAAAAATACCAAGTAAACATTGAAAAATATAAGAAAAGTTTACTCGCTGAGAGGAGTCCTTGAAGGTAACAAAATCTGGTGATTACCCAAATAAACTGTGAACATAATACCACCAATTACTCCCAGCCGTTACCCCACTGGCTCGGGAGCGCCGTACCATCAAGGGTTCCATTATTCACTATGAATTTCCTGGTGGATTCGACCCCCGTTGCCGAACCTCCCAACCACATTTCACCAGATCCCAAGCATGTTCAAACTCCAAAAAGAGGATCCCCCATCCCAATATAAACCAACTTCAAGGACTCCCCCCAACCGCCTCAGCCACCATGACCCAGAAAATATACAAATTATTCACAAAACCCTCTGCCAAAACCAAAATGACAGGGGCGGGAGGGCGGGACCACTTCAGACCCCGAGAGAACAGGAACTGACAGCCCCACCTTAAATATGCCCCCTCCCCTTACAAAACAACCCTTCCAATAATTAACCCCTACCCCTCCAAACCATTCTCATGCCGGCCTCCGCCCACACCGCTGGGGGGGGGGGGCGGCTCAGCTCCGGCCTTTCTTACGCAGTGCGGAGTGTAGACACGGACCCCCGTAAGGTGCAGCCCTGGACGAAGCACAGGCACCTGCTTTCTAGTGGATAATATGATAATGTCAGCTGACTCTCTACAGCTGTGTCGTCTCCAGACCTCTTGAGTCTTTTTCCTCGTTTTTATAGGCAGCGGTTAACACTCGGAAGCTCAGATATGAACACGACAGGACTCCGTAATGGAGTGTAAGTGAATGACACGCTGTCTGCTCCGCTATTGTGACATTATAGAGGGGAGCTGTACATTGTGACAAATGTCAAATTACTATGATCCCATTTATTCTACACCAATCCGTTCTATTTCACCGGTGTTGAGTATTAAGGGGGTTTTCTGTTTAAAGAAATTCCCCGTCCCCAGGTGCAGACAAACTGCACCTTACTTACGAGTCAAACACATACGGTAGTTTCCGCCACTGCTCCAAATGCCTATTGCTCTTTGCAGCACTGTCGTTACATCCAATAGATGGCACAAGGCGCTCTAAGCTGCTGAGATCACCGATTGGCTGCAGCGTTGCCCATGTAACGTCAGAACGGCAAACAATAACAGACATCGGGAACAGCCATGGAGACTCGGCGCTGGACCCATGAAGGGTGAGGAAAGACATTTTTTGCCCCTGGAAATAGATGTTTTTTTGAAACTGAAAAAACTCTTTCAGCCTTCCAGTATGTAATCTAACTGGTTCAAGGTTACAATATTTTATTTTTACTAACTACAATATAGAAGAATAAATTACAATAAAGAAAATTCAGTCTTAAAGGGAATCTGTTTTTGCTATCTCATCTGATGTAGGTAAAGAGACGCTGAATCCAACGATGTATCACTTAATTTACTGGGTGCAACACTGCAAAGTACAGGAAAAACTTTGTAACTTATTTATTTTTTAATCTATCTGTGAAAAACACAGATGACACTGATGGTAAAAACGGACCGGACACATGGACGATACACTGATGACACTGATGGTAAAAACGGACCGGACACATGGACGATACACTGATGACACTGATGGTAAAAACGGACACACGGATGCACAACACTAATGACACTGATGGTAAAAACGGACACACGGATGTACAACACTGGTGACACTGATGGTAAAAACGGACACACGGATGTACAACACTGATGACACTGATGGTAAAAACGGACACACGGATGTACAATGCTGATGACACTGATGGTAAAAACGGACACATGGATGTACAACACTGATGACACTGATGGTAAAAACGGACACACGGATGTACAACACTGATGACACTGATGGTAAAAACGGACACATGGATGTACAACACTGATGACACTGATGGTAAAAACGGACACATGGATGTACAACACTGATGACACTGATGGTAAAAACGGACACACGGATGTACAACACTGATGACACTGATGGTAAAAACGGACACACGGATGTACAACACTGATGACACTGATGGTAAAAACAGACCGGACACATGGACGATACACTGATGACACTGATGGTAAAAACGGACACACGGATGCACAACACTAATGACACTGATGGCAAAAACGGACACACGGATGTACAACACTGATGACACTGATGGTAAAAACGGACACATGGATGTACAACACTGATGACACTGATGGTAAAAATGGACACATGGATGCACAACACTGATGACACTGATGGTAAAAACGGACACACGGATGTACAACGCTGATGACACTGATGGTAAAAACGGACACATGGATGTACAACACTGATGACACTGATGGTAAAAACGGACACACGGATGTACAACACTGATGACACTGATGGTAAAAACAGACCGGACACATGGACGATACACTGATGACACTGATGGTAAAAACGGACACACGGATGCACAACACTAATGACACTGATGGCAAAAACGGACACACGGATGTACAACACTGATGACACTGATGGTAAAAACGGACACACGGATGTACAACACTGATGACACTGATGGTAAAAACGGACACACGGATGCACAACACTGATGACACTGATGATAAAAACGGACACACGGATGTACAACACTGATGACACTGATGGCAAAAACGGACACACGGATGTACAACACCGATGACACTGATGGTAAAAACGGACACACGGATGTACAACACTGATGACACTGATGGTAAAAATGGACACACGGATGCACAACACTAATGACACTGATGGTAAAAACGGACACACGGATGTACAACACTGATGACACTGATGGTAAAAACGTACACACGGATGTACAACTCTGATGACACTAATGGTAAAAACGGACACACGGATGTACAACACTGATGACACTGATGGTAAAAATGGACACACGGATGTACAACACTGATGACACTGATGGTAAAAACGGACACACGGATGTACAACACTGATGACACTGATGGTAAAAACGGACACACGGATGTACAACACTGATGACACTGATGGTAAAAATGGACACACGGATGTACAATGCTGATGACACTGATGGTAAAAACGGACACACGGATGTACAATGCTGATGACACTGATGGTAAAAACGGACACATGGATGTACAATGCTGATGACACTGATGGTAAAAACGGACACACGGATGCACAACACTAATAAAACTGATGGTAAAAACGGACACACGGATGTACAACACTGATGACACTGATGGTAAAAACGGACACACGGATGTACAACACTGATGACACTGATGGTAAAAACGGACACACGGATGTACAACACTGATGACACTGATGGTAAAAACGGACACACGGATGCACAACACTGATGGCACTGATGGTAAAAACGGACACACAGATGTACAACACTGATGACACTGATGGTAAAAACGGACACACGGATGTACAACACTGATGACACTGATGGTAAAAACGGACACACGGATGTACAACACTGATGACACTGATGGTAAAAACGGACACACGGATGCACAACACTGATGGCACTGATGGTAAAAACGGACACACGGATGTACAACACTGATGACACTGATGGTAAAAACGGACACATGGATGTACAACACTGATGACACTGATGATAAAAATGGACACATAGATGTACAATGCTGATGACACTGAGGGTAAAAACGGACACACGGATGCACAACATTGATGACTCTGGAACCATTTTTTCACATACGTGTTTGAACACGGACGTGTGAATGACCCCTACTTGTATTTTATTAACTGAAATCCCCATACTTTTTATGCTTAGGAGTCCAGTGGCAGGACGGACCTAAGTAACCATTGACAGTTGTCTAGGCCCCCAAACCAGGATCAGACCACCACATCCCTACAATACTGTATGTAAGGATGAGCGGATCCGTGGATGTTTGCTCCTCGAGTTCAACCAAACTTTAGTCCAAACTTTAGTTCCGTTACCAAAACTCTACCCGAACTTGATCCCTAACCTCATAAAATCAATGGGGAACCCAACTTGGTGCTGTAAAATGGTCATAGTAAGGGCTAGGGGTCTCTTAACACCTCCAGGAGAAGTCCGTGTTCGGAATTCAGCACTGGACACCAGGTGTCTGGTACAAACCCCAAATGTTATAGTTCAGGTTCGCTCATCTCTAACTATATATCAATCAGCTCCTTCTGCTCTATTTGACCACAGATGGGCCGGTTCCCTTGAAAGGTCACATTTTTTACTACTTTTAATTCTTCTACTACATTTGCTGCTCAGTAAGCCCCTTACTTCTATTCTTCGATCACGGCTGTCTTTTCCCTACCATCCAGTTCTTCTACATCCCTCTTTCCCTGTCCACAGTTGTGTGCCTCTTCCTCCCTCCTTGAGGAAGCAGCCATTCCTCAATCACAGCTGGAGAGACAGACTGAGGGATGTGTCTCATTGAATTAGCCATTGAAAAGGTCGCTCTTCCGCAGGGACCTCCATATTAATGCGGTGTCATGAAGTCTTCCAGATCCATCGCCACTTTAGAGACGCTGGGAATGAAAGAGCATAATTAATCCTAATTGCTTCTGCTAAGGACATGTAATCGGAATAAAACACCTGGCCTTCTGGTGGCAGGAGCAAGTGGAAGTTGTATAAATGGAGGGTGGCGGAATGTAATATGGATGCTAGGCTGGCACGGATTTTCGGAGATGATAGTCGCGTGTGTTCTTTGGGGAACCTTTAGAAAATGAAGGGACATTGTAAACTTGATTTGTTGCTTATAGCTACTGAACAGCAGACCCACCATTTATGTTTTATTTCTCTGGATTACGAAGCTTATTCATATACATGTGACTTTTCAAGATGATACATATTAATTTTAAGATTTCTCGACACCTTTCACAGCATTGTGACATTTTGCAGAACAATGCGGCATATTTTCTACTCGCTGCTTTTGCATGTTTTACAGATGCATGCGCTGTGCATTCTTACAAGAAGATGGATTGTATCAGAGAATAGTCCTTTTGTAATAAGCCACATCTTTTTCGATATGGTCTGGGCTTCCCTGAATGCAGTGGCACTCAAGTCTGACAGAAGATTAGCTATGATGCCTGCTTCTTTTTACTAAGTAAGGCCGGTTTCACACGTCAGTGTCTCCGGTATGTGTGGTGACAGTTTTCTCACGTACCTGAGACTCTGACATACGTAAACCCATTCGAATGAATGGGTCTATGCACATGTCAGAGTGTTTTCATGGACTGTGTGTCCGTATGCAAAACACGCAGACATGTTCGTTTTTACCCGGACACTTGGGCCGCCAAACGTGTCACACATGTGCACACGGAGAACAGTGTAAACTGTCCTCCGTGCGCACGGACGGCCGCCGGGGAAGCAGCGCTACTGTGAGCGCTGTTCCCCTGCGTGTGGTGCTGAATGCATGTTTTTCAACGAACCCAGCAAAACTCACGAGCTGCTATTCTCAGGCTGGTAAGGTGCCATGGATATGGGGCCCCCAGCCTAAAAGCAGCAGCCCACAGCTGCCCAGAAAAGGTGCATCTATTAGATGCACCAATTCTGAAGCTTTGCCCAGTTCTTCCCACTTGCCCTGTAGCGGTGGCAAGTGGGGTAATGAGGGGTTAATGTCACCTTCCTATTGTAAGGTGACATTAAGACAACTTAGTAATGGAGTGGTGTCAATAAGACACCACTCCATTACTAATACTACAGTTCTGAAAGAGTTAATAAAACAAACACACACACTAAGAATAAAGTCTTTTAATGAAATCAAACAATAAACACAGTTTTGCCATCTTTATTAGTCTGCCATTCCAGGCAAAGCCCTCGATCTCCTGTAAAAAATGTCAAAATAAAAAACCAACAATATACCCATATCTGTGTGGCATACAGTCAGTCCCACGCAGTAATCCATAGGGGAATGTACAGTTTACAACCGGGAGCGGTGCTAATGCGACCGCTCCCGGCTGTAAACTACTGGGAATGAATGAGAAGCAGCGAGCACAGACTCAATGACGTCACCGCTAGTTACTGAGCCTGCGCCGGCAGCAGGTGTATATGCCACCAATTTAAAAAAATAGGAAAACCCCTTTTAAGGCACCAATTCTTTGGTGCAACTGCACTCTATATTGCTACCCCCTTTAATATGGGCTCATTTATGACCACTTAACTGCCTCCCAACTGCCTAGAAACTGTTTAACATTCTATTTAACATGATAGGACACCTTTGGACCTAAACGTGACTATACTTTTCCCATTAATCGTCACCATATGGGTAGGTTGACACAACAGAGATCTCCACATACGAGAAAAACAGTCCGATTATTCTGATCAGAGTGGCATAAATTTTTCTCGGACGTGGATAGACAAAAAAAGGCTTCTTGACCTTTTCTGTGTTGTCGGTTCGTGAAAATCGGAAAGCACTCGGATGGGCCCATGATTTTTGTTCACGGGCCCATAGACCTTCATTACCGATTTTGATCCTACCCCTCCGATCAAAACAGGACATGTCTCTGATTTTTTTCCGCGGACCACTCGTTTCAAGGAAAATATTGGAAATGCGCACAGCCCCTATAGAATATCATAGGTATGAGTGCTATCTGTGAAAAACATGGATAGTACTTGTAAAATGGTCATGTGCATGAGCCCCACCTCTATCAAATCAGGGGCCCATTTTCTCTTTTCCATATTGGCCACTGTGAAGGCATGGGAAGCGTGGGGTTAGACTTTCTAGAGGGCTCCCCATCCATGTGCTGTGCCCAATTCGGAGAATAGGAAAAAAGAATGAGGCAGAAGATTATAGGAAGGAGACTATATATGTGAAATGGGGGAGAAAGTCTTAGGGTAATATTTCTTAACCATTGAAGCTCTATCTTTCATTGGTCATCGTATTGTCAGTTCAGCCATTCCATACCGTGGGTGAAACCTGTTGTGTTGCATTGTGTGAGTGCAGGTGATTGGCATGCCCAATATTAGGAGCAATATTCCACAATGTGGCTTTCTGCCCTGCTAAATGAAATTCACTAAGAGGGGCTTAGTTACAAGTCTCCATTCTCCGGCACATCACAGATAGCTTTACTCAGTGGGGTTTTCCATATGGTTGAACAATACTTATGTGGGCGGTGAAATCACAGTCTGAATGCTGCACGCTGGTGAGGGGTCCATTTCATATATATTAATGTGTCAGCGCGGAATACGACCGAGGATCTCAATGTAATTGCTATTTTTGAAAGGATTTGATCTGTTACAAGCACTGGGGGGCAGTTTTGCTCAGTGAGCAAACTAATATTATTCTGCTGCCTTTTCTTTTCCTTCGCTGTGTTTTAAAGGTTACTGTACATTCAATTATAACAAAAATACCCTTTTGCTGTTGACGGCAATGCTATAACCATTCTTTCAGGCTTATGCACAAGGTCTTGTTGTAGTATGCTCGCTTGGATTGTAGTAAGGTCATAATTATTTGAGGGGTAGTCCATTATTAGGAAAGGTTTGAGTTTTGTTTCCAAAAAACAGTGACGCTCTGGACCCTCGGAGGAGTCCAATTTGTATTTAAATGAATAGGGCAGAACTGCCGTACTGGATACAAGCTCATTCCAGGCTGTTTAAAATCATAATCAATCCCTTTAAGTGACAGGTTGCCTGTACAGATTTTTGTAGTTGTTAAGATTATGCATAACTCTGCCAATCTGTTGATTAGCTTAGAAGTTATACAAAGAGTGTAGTAAAATAGCTTTTCTACACATTACTGCAGCTGCCATGGCCCAGGGGCCCCCTCACTGATTTCATCAATTCTCATCCAATATCTCCCCTTACCAACAATTTTTTTTTTTTCTTGTAATGTAGAGTCATTAAAGAGGTTTTACACCATGGACGTAAAAGGAGCTCTCCCATAAACTTTTTCTCCACTAAACCTATGTGTGTGTAGTGTAGCATCAGTGTATTCATATTCTCACCTACCGCCGTCTTCTTTGGTATCGAGCTCCGTTCCGCTCCTTTTCTCAGTGATTTCACCAATCTTCATATTTTCTGTCTCACCCTATGCTCTATGCGTGAGCGCAAAGTCTCCTTTGCAATGTAAGAGTATGGAGCCTTGTTCTGATGCTCTATAGGCTTACACTGTAAAAAACATTTTTGGATCACACAAAGAGCAGTGAGACCTAAAGAGTATGAAGAGTAGTGAGATCTAGAGAGCATGAAGAGCAAATTATCTAAGAGAAATAGGATGGATAGATTTGTGGCGGGTGCGTAATCCTAGGACATATGCCTACTCATGTTATTCAGCAACATACGGATCTTTATCTCGCATTGATGTGGCTTTGGGAAATGGGGGGGTGAATAATCTAATACATGAGGTGGAGTATAGGCCTAGAGTAATATCGGACCATAGCCCAGTACTGGTCTCTGTACAAATGACTGGGAAGAGTGGTCTGACGGGGTTGGGATGGAAATTTCACCCCTCCTGGCTACAGTATTTGGATATGGAACAGGTGGGAACTGAACTCGGGGAGTTTTTCAGGATAAATGAAGGGAGTGCGGGGAATCTTGTAGTGTGGGACACCATGAAGGCATACCTGAGAGGAATTTTATTCCGGGACATCTCGAGACATAAAACTAAGTCTAAAATTCAAGACAATGCAGTGATGGAGGAACTGAGGGTGGCGGAAGAGACACTGGCCTCTCAGAATTCAAGAGAAGCACAACTTCGTATGAGGGCGGCTCAGGTAGCGGTCGATGAACTCCATATGCGTAGGGCAGATAGGTTGAGAGCCTTTCAAAAGGAAACATTTTATTCTGAGGGAGAGAAGGTAGGACATTTGCTCTCGGTGGTGGTTTCTGCGCAGCGGGATTCTTCACATGTATACTCCATAAGAACAGAGGAAGGTAAAACGGTTACTCTGGGGGGGGAAATTTTAGACGTTTTTCGGAGATTTTATAGTAAATTATATTCCTCTAGGGTGGATAAAAGTCCTGAGGAAATGAATAGATATCTGAAAGAGGTTGACTTACCCAGACTAGGTAGAGAGGAAAGGGAGTGGATGGATAGACCGCTTGGGGAGGAAGAATTGAAGGCGGCTTTGGCGAATATGGCGGGGGGCAAGGCTCCGGGGACGGACGGTATCCCAGTAGAGGTTTATAAAATTCTTAATGCAGAGTTAATGCCCAAATTGGAGCGAGTGTTCTCTGAGTCGTTGGAGAGGGGAGTGCTGCCCCCATCAATGAGAGAGGCCATCGTGGTGGTTATTCCTAAAGCTGATAAAGATCCTCAACAGCCGGAGTCGTATAGACCAATTTCACTTCTAACGGCTGACATAAAGATTTTGGCGAAGACCCTGGCGAACAGGCTGACCCAAGTGATCGATAAATTGATTCACCCAGACCAGTCTGGCTTTATGCCCAATAAATCCACGGCAATTAACTTGAGAAGGCTATTTTTAAATATGCAAATTCCTGCAGACAATGCCGGAAAAAGAGTTGTGGTGTCTTTAGATGCCCACAAGGCCTTTGATTGTGTGGAGTGGAGTTACTTGTGGTCGGTACTGGATCGCCTGGGGTTTGGTCCAAAATTCATCTCCTGGGTTAAGTTGCTGTACTCGTTCCCAATGGCAAAAATTAGAGTTAATAATAATTTGTCAGAGAGTTTCCCGCTGTTTAGGGGTACCAGACAGGGGTGTCCGCTGTCCCCGTTGCTCTTCGCTCTGGCCGTGGAGCCGTTAGCGGCTAAAATAAGAGGTGCTCAGGAGGTTAGAGGTTACATCTATGGTAGGAGGGAAGACAAAATTGCATTATATGCTGACGATATTTTGTTGTTCCTGGAGGATTCTGAAAGGTCCCTGTGCAATGCGGTTGCTTTGATTGAGGAGTTTGGTCGGTTTTCGGGTCTCACAATAAACTGGGATAAGTCTTGTATGTTGTTGATTGAGGGGGACAGTATGGGCAGTGGAGAGAGGGCGATAACCACAAAATTAAAGATTGTTCAAAAATTCAAATATTTGGGTATTCAGATTGCTCTTCCTCTAACTACCTTTGAGGAACTGAATTTAAGTCCATTAATGCAGAAAATTCGTACCAAGATTGCGGCATGGAACAAATTACATTTATCGGTGGTTGGTAGGGTGAACCTCTTAAAGATGATTGTAATGCCACAGTTGTTGTACGTGCTACATAACTCTCCCATTTGGATTACACAATGCAGATTCCGTAAGATTAGGTCTTTGTTTGGGGAATTAATATGGGGAGGAAAGAGTCCTAGGTTTAAACAGGAGATACTTCAGAGGGCCAAAACAGAGGGGGGTCTTGCACTTCCTAATCCATGGCTATACTTCTTAGCAGCACAGTGTCAACATCTCAAAGGATGGGGGGAGGAGGCAGGGAGTGTGCAAATACCTAATAGCTTGAGGTTCTTACTACAGGCAGACATTTTGAGTGACAGTTTGGAGGGAGGACAATTCAAAAAAATGGGTTCACATGGGTGCACTATCAAATTAATTCACAGAGTATGGGAAAAAGTCAAACTCATTAGGGAAGTGAGTGGGTTCACCAGATTCTCGCCTATTTGGGACAACATTTATCTACCGGAATTTAGGCAGAGGGAGGGTTTTCACTTTTGGTCTGCAGCAGGTATTAAATGGCTGGGGCAGCTGATAAGTCAGGGCAGACTTAAAACATTTGAGGAGTTGCAGGAAGAATTTCAGTTGCCACGGTCTGAATTGTTCCAGTATAATCGTATCTCTCATGCTTATCAGGCACAGAATAAAAGGGGAGCCATAGTGGTACAGATTGATCTCATGATCGACTATATCCTTAAGAATAGCTGCACGAAGGGGGCGATTTCAGAAATATATGGGTTTCTACTTTTTTCTTTCCTGGAAAAATATCCCATCCGAGCCAAAGGGAAATGGGAAGCTGAATTGGGAATAATTGACAATGATAGATGGGAGTCGGTCCTAGAATATGTGCCCAAGATATCAATGAGTGAACCAGGCAGGCTATCACAGTTATTCGTAATCCATAGGGCCTATAGAACCCCTGACAGGTTGTTCAAGGCTGGGCTTAGGCAGAACTCGGACTGCCCTCGGTGCTCACAATCCCAGGCGGGGATATTGCATATGATGTGGCAGTGCCCTAGACTGTCCTCCTTCTGGATAGTTGTTTTAAATCGTATTGAACTGGTGTATGGATGTTCTGTCCCTAGGGTTCCACTGACTTGCATATTGGGATATGTGGAGGAAATTGTTACGGACAACATGTTTAAAATAGCTATTGCACGATTGTTATTCATTGCTAGGAAATTGATCGCCAAATTTTGGATTAGAGAGGAACCTCCAACAAGAAGAGACTTTCTTAAGCAAGCGGAGCATATACTTACTTTGGAGAAAAGTATCTACACCAAAAGGAATAAGCTGGACATCTTCCACAAGCTGTGGCAACCGTGGATGGACTTGAATTAGGATGATAAATGAGAATATAGGGAACCTAGTATTCAATGGAAATATAACGGATGTTTATTCAAATGTTTGTATGATGATGGGAAGTGGGGTGGCTCTGGCTGAGGTCTCGGGTTGGGCAGGGTGGGGGGGCTCTGGGTCGGGGGGGAAAAAGTTATCTGTAAATGTTTAATGAAACATTGCCATGAGAAATATTCTGATTGTTTATTCTTTGCGGATAATAAAAATCTATCTGATAAAAAAAAAGAGAGCATGAAGAGCAGTGAGACCTAGAGAGTATGAAAAGTCGTGAGACCTAGAGAGTTTGAAGAGCAGTGAGACCTAGAGAGTATGAGAAGCAGTGAGACCTGGAGAGTATGAAGAGCAGTGAGACCTGGAGAGTATGAAAAGTAATGAGACCTAGAGAGTTTGAAGAGCAGTGAGACCTAGAGAGTTTGAAGAGCAGTGAGACCTAGAGAGTATGAAGAGCAGTGAGACCTAGAGAGTATGAAGAGCAGTGAGACCTAGAGAGCATGAAGAGCAGTGAGACCTGGAGAGTTTGAAGAGCAGTGAGACCTAGAGAGTATGAAGAGCAGTGAGACCTGGAGAGTATGAAAAGTAATGAGACCTAGAGAGTTTGAAGAGCAGTGAGACCTAGAGAGTATGAAGAGCAGTGAGACCTAGAGAGTATGAAGAGCAGTGAGACCTAGAGAGTATGAAGAGCAGTGAGACCTAGAGAGTATGAAGAGCAGTGAGACCTGGAGAGTATGAAAAGCAGTGAGGCCTAGAGAGTATGAAGAGCAGTGAGACCTAGAGAGTATGAAGAGCAGTGAGACCTAGAGAGTATGAAGAGCAGTGAGACCTAGAGAGTATGAAGAGCAGTGAGACCTGGAGAGTATGAAAAGCAGTGAGGCCTAGAGAGTATGAAGAGCAGTGAGACCTAGAGAGTATGAAGAGCAGTGAGACCTGGAGAGTATGAAAAGCAGTGAGGCCTAGAGAGTATGAAGAGCAGTGAAGCCTAGAGAGTATGAAGAGCAGTGATGTCACCCAGAAGAGGAGAAGAACTGGATTGGGTCCTGGAGAAGACAATTGGTGATAATACTAACACACTCGCATAATACTGCAAATACACATACTCGTATTAAGAGGAGAAAGAGGGCTTCCTTCTTTCACAATGTCTGTCACAATGAAAATGCAAAAGCAAACAAGAATAAAGAATTGAATTTTGTTATGGCTTTAATAAAGAATTGAATTTTGTTATGGCTTTAATAAAGAATTGAATTTTGGAATACACCCGGATGGAGCGCTGTCACTTTTGTGCTTTGGACAATGAAAATGCAGTCACGTGGGGCCGCCCATTACAGTCATGAATATGCGGCTCCACCTCCCATAGGGGTGGAGCCGCATATTCATTACTGTAAATGAGCGGCCCCACGTGACCGCTCATAGAGTAGAAGGTGCAGCCAGGACAGGAAGCAGCGCCAGTGAGTATTTTAATAACAGCGGGCGGGCGCACAGGGGGTGGGAGGGGTGTGGGGACATGGATCTTTATGTTAAACACGAGAAACAAAAAAAAAAGGATTATTCATAATATTCATATCTTCTCTACAGCAAACGCTGCTGCAGAGAAGATATGAATGGCGGCTTCAGCACCACGTGGGGGGGACAGCGCTTACTGTAGCGCTGTCTCCTGCACGGCACATGGACTGCACACGGACGTGTTTTACACGGACCCATTGACTTTAATGGGTCTGTGTAATCTGTGCGCTCCCACGAACACTGACATGTCTCCGTGTTTGGCACACGGAGACACGGTCCGCAAAAAATCAATGACATCTGCACAGATGCATTGATTTTAATGTGTCTACGTGTGTCAGTGGCTCCGGTACGTGAGGAAACTGTCACCTCACGTACCGGAGCCACTGACATGTGAAACCGGCCTAAAATGTCTTAATTTAATGACGCGGCATGGTACACTATTTTTCTGTCTTTTTTTCTTAAAGAAATCTATGATGGAGGCTTCCAACGGAGTCTCCAAGGAACATATGAATCTAGTCTATACCGCCAGTCTCTGTATCGCTTAGTTGACTGTGTTTGCATATGATATTGTTTTGTTAAATGAATTATTTATGTATTTACTGAACAGCTTTGCAAAATATTTCACTGCACTGTCAATAAATTATGGGTTAGTAAATCAACAAGATCGATTAAGCTGCTAAATGAACTATGGGTTAAATTGATAATGGACTTCTGCAGGATTACTGAATTGTAAGGAAAGATTATTCATGTGTGCGATTAAAACGTATCACAGCATCTTGAAACCAGAATCTATAATATTAACATCCATTTTTTCACAGTAAATACTACGTTGCATATTAAGTTGTATATATCTATCTAACATCTATCTTTATCATATATTATCTATAAAGATAAAAAAATGAAAGCAGCCTCCAAAGTTATCACCAAAGCCTTATGTGATCATGTTCAGTAGCACCTGCAGGTCACCATCTTGGTGTGCAGTATTACTAATGTGGGACTATGTCCCATTTTATGACGTAGGTGAGTGATCTCCATAATTAATTTGTATATTGGTTATCAATCAAACTCTGTATCAGCATATGCACTGTGTTCACTGTCTATTTACCGAATGTATCATTATTATTATTATTATTATTATATATTTATATGGCGCTTTACATGTGAGAAGGGCCAAATATAGACAAACACAATAAACATGAGCAATACAAGACACACACAAGTACAGAAGGCGAGAGGACCCTGCCCGCGAGGGCTCACAGTCTACAGGGGAGTATGCACATTATTATTATTATTATTATTATTATTATAGCACTATTTATTCCATTGCGCTTTACATGTGAGGAGGGTTATACACAATAAAACCGAGTACAGTGATCTTAAACAATACAAGTCATAACTGGTACAGGAGGAGAGAGGACCCTGCCCGCGAGGGCTCACAATCTACAAGTGATGAGTTAGAATTGAATACATGTTCTACGCACTTTATGTAACTTGTCACATATTATACACTTGTGTGTTTTTATGGTACTATATTATATGTATTAATTTTTTATCTAATTAATATGTTGGCAATGCATTTATTGCCTGCTCATTATATATATGTTCACTTCACCTTATGTAATGCTTGAGAAAGGCTCTTTCATTTTGAGCCTATTAACATCTGTTTTTTCACTATCAGACTTTGAAATGCTGCCCTCATTATCTATCTATGTATCTATCTATCTATCTATCTATCTATCTATCTATCTATCTATCTATCTATCTATCTGTCTGTCTGTCTGTCTGTCTGTCTGTCTATCTATCTATCTAAATAGAAGAACAGCACAATTGGGGTAGGGTGCAAAGCCTCACAGGTACATACCGGTCCTTATGAATAAAATCAGAAAAGATTGAGGCAGCACACCATATTAAAGTTGAAAAAAGGTGCTCTTTAATGGCCCATATGGCAATGTTTCGATACTAGATGTGGATCTTTCTCAAGCCACATCTGGGATCGAAACGTCGCTATTACAGAGCACCTTTTTTCAACTTTAATATGGTGTGCTGCCTCAATCTTTTTTTATTTGATCTATCTATCTATCTATCTATCTATCTATCTATCTATCTATCTATCTATCTATCTATCTATCTATCTATCTATCTATCTATAGATCTATCTATTATCTATCTATTATTTATCAGTTATCTATTATCTATCCCATATCTATCTTCTATCTATATAACTATCTATATATCTATCTATTTATCTATATTCTATCTATCTATCTATCTATCTATATAGATCTATCTATTATTTATCAATTATCTATCTATCTATTATCTATCCCATATCTATCTTTCAATCGATATACCTATCTTCTATCTATCTATCTATCTATCTATCTATCTATCTATCTATCTATCTATCTATCTATCTATCTATCTATCTATCTATCTATCTATGCATCTATCTATCTATCTTCTATTTCTATCTATCTATTTATCTATCTTCTATCTATCTATCTATCTATCTATCTATCTATCTATCTATCTATCTATCTATCTATCTTATATTTATATCTATCTATTTATCTATCTATCTATCTATCTATCTATCTATCTATCTATCTATCTATCTATCTATCTATCTTTCTATCTATCATCTACCTATTTACATTCAGTCCAAAGAAGTTCCTAGAAATAATGAATTCAATAATGGCAATCTATTGAGGTCATCCCTTGGGTCGTAATCATTTGGGTGAACCATTGACACCTTAATTTAAGAACATCCCAGTGAGAAGACAGATATAGTACCATGTGAGTCTCGCAGCTCCTGAGCCTTTTGTGAAACATTGCATAGTCAATATTGATTCTCTGCGATTACATTTCTGAAGATTGATCACTTGCAGCAATCTTTGCTCCTTTTGTGCTCCGTGTGAGATTTTACACTATTTAATCCCCTGATATTTATCTCTTAGCTATCTTTTGATTATTTTAGCAATCTCTCAGAAATCGCCTGAAACACTCATTTCCCATCTAGAACGGCTGGAAAAAAAATCACTTGAATTAGTTATAAATGGCCTACTATTGTAATGTGTGGAGCCGATTAATCACTGCTGCTCTGGATGAGCGAATATTAACTTGCAGCTTGTCGTGATCGTAGATGATGATCACGCGGCTGAGCGTTCTACCCTAAAGTAAGCGGTACGGTACTTGACACGCAAACCCTTCTGACATGAAGCGGCTGTCACTGTGAAGCTGCCAGATACTCCTGATCTTATGACTGGGAATACTTCAGTGGAAATCTACGTATGTTTTCGGATATATGAAGGAGTGGCTTAAATAGTGGTAACAGGATATTGTTTAAAAGGAGTTGTCTCATCTGGGTCCCGACAATCAACACATCATAATCGGTAGACAATTGTGTGCTCTATTACTACCCAACTTTATTGAAAGTAATGGGAGACAATGTAATACACGGCAGGACAATGTCTATTGTATCTAAAGCTCCTAAGTCTCATCAGCTCCGTAGCGCTAATAAAAGGGTGGTCCCCAACAGGGGACTCCTCGTCGCGACATTAATGTGGCATAATTATGTTTGTAGACTGAGATTGACTTCTAGAGAGAACAGAATTAATATGTAAAATCTCCTTTTACCGGTTGAGTTGCGCAAATCTCCCAAAATTGAAACCAGATTTCTACTATACGTGTGTAGGGCGCTGATATGATTCACATTGAATAAAGTCAGTGCAAATCAAATGCGCCAAAAATGGGTTAAAAAAATAATAAACTCTAATATTATCAACTCTTGAGCCATCCCCATACCGGTCTCGCAGCCAGTGCTCCATGCCTGTGTGACGCCCAGGAGACCGGGATACCCAGCACCGGACCAATGGAGTCTGTCTCTTGAGGGGGATGTCACGGGTGGCTTGACCCGGTGCTGTGGCCTCAGGCAATGCACAGTGTAAGGGGTATCGTGAGGGGACAGGCACTTACTTGATCAGCAGCAGGTTCTCCCAGCGGTGATGATCCCAATCCTGGATAGATGGCTATTGTCCAAATGAAAGACTGAGGCACTGAAACGTTTAACCAGTTTACTTTAACATAAAAGGATTTACAACCAGTCCTGTCACCGGAGTCTGTATGGGAACTCTGAGTTACTTTGACCCTGCCGGGGTCTTCGCCTCTTATTGTGCGCAATTTCTGTGTGGCCCTGCTGCTGTATGTGAACTGGCTGCCGGCCCAATCTGTCCCCTCCGGGTCCTGGTTCGACGGGCAACCCGAGTCCTTTTATCGGTTTACCCCCTCTGGGAGTACCGCTGAACTCTGTGTCTGTTGCTGCATCCGACCCTAGTGAAGCTGATATCACCTCACGTTTTTCCGGTTGCTGTATTATATATAATGAATATCCGTCTTTGCGCCTGTTCTGGGTAGTGATTAATGCTACCCGGTTCTCACAATGTCCTTTTTCTCTATCCCTCTTCTCCTCAGGCCGGTGATTTAGGCCTGGTAACAGTCACAGGGCTGTTAGAGATTCAACTGTATGACCTCTCACTATCAGCTCCTTGGCCCAACTGCCATTTCTTCTCTCAGACCAGAATGGATCAAGGGGAGTCTCTGGAGCTCCCCCTTCTGGCCGGAGGTGGTAGTGCAGTCTTGCTATTTTAGTATTTGTACTTACTGTCAGTAACTATTTTTGTGGCAAATACCCCTAGGGGTGCCACATTCCCCCTTAGTTAAGAACAGTACTCCGGGACTGTGGGACAATAACATTTTGAAATAACAATTAATATGTACAGAGTCTTAAAAATGAAAAGTTACAAAAACCACTCAAGGAAACAAAAATAGAGTTCTGTAAAAAGTCACTTCAAATAGCGTCCATTAATACAGTTCTATCCTTGAAGGTATTAGGAACAGCACTGTACTTAGTGTCCAGGAATTTAGTTCCATTTTTCCAACGGAGTTATCAATATAAAGTCTAAAGAAAGTTCAAAAAGAGCAAAAAGCAAAGTTCAAAAAGCAGTCTTTCCGGAGCTTTGATTTAGTGCCTCCGGGCTGATAAAAAGTTCAAGAATATGCAATAAGTTCATACAGACAAGTCTCTGTAGGCACTGGGCTTAAACGTTGCAGACTGATAGCAATGACTATACTACATTTTCTGTTTAACTATATACGGCATAACATATATACAATTCACATTATGAGCTTTATAGTTGGTAATCTGCATACCTGGCCGGTAATTGACCCTGGGTACTACGCTGTGATCTACGTAATAGCGGTGTCTCTTCATGTGGTGTACTACTGTCTACTGCGGATGTAGTATCTGCCCGCTCTGCTAAAGATAATTCCACGACTATGGAGTTGGCAAGTCCACCGTGAATGGGATTACTCTGACCAGGAATCTGTTCTTCCTGGCCTGGAACCTCCTGTAGTACGGGGTCAGCCTCTTCCTGTCTTGGGACTTCTGGTATTGGGTTCGGTGTTGGGTAAAAGGCCACCATGGGAACCACTACTGCACCATGGTATGTTAGTAGGGTTTTGGGAAAGTCTCCTATACAGGTGTGATACACTTCCTCTTCTTTTTCCTTTACTGGTTGAACCTGTATGGGTTGAATAACTTCTGGTTCTGGCTGGACAACGTCTGGCTCTTTCAATGCTTCCGGACATAATTTAAGATTGTCTCTTGACACTAGTACAGATGTTAAGCCTCCGTTTTTGCTAATGAGACACATTTTAGGATTATCCACTCTTGTTGGTAAAACTGTGTAGGGTACGGCTTCCCACTGATTGTCCAGTTTATTGGTTCGACGATTTCTCTTGAGCACTTGGTCACCCGGTCTTAATGGGGTCGCTAGAGCATTCTGGTTGAAAGTTCGCTCTTGTCTTTCTCTAGTTTGCTGAAGGCTTCTTTCCACACTCTCTTGCACTTGGCGATACTGCTTTTGCCGTATGATATCCCAATTGGAGTCTTGAACTTCTGCGTCTGGTTTCAGAATTCCCATTTCTAGATCGATTGGTAATTGGCCGGGTCTTGCACGCATAAGGTAAGCTGGGGTGCAGTTGGTGGAGCTCACCGGGACATGATTATTCAGATCCACCAAGTCAGGCAATTTCTCTGGCCATTGATTCCTTTCTGTCTCAGGTAAAGTCTTTAGTAGGTCTATTACAATATGGTTCATCTTCTCGCATAAGCCGTTTGTTTGTGGATGATAGGCCGTCGTCCGGATCTTTTTGCAACCATACATATTACAGAATTCTCTGAAGATCTCTGATTCAAAGGCTGTACCTTGGTCGGTGAGAACCTGTTCCGGATATCCATGGGGTCTACAAAAGTACGTTTGGAACGCTTTGGCTGCTGTTTTTGCTGTCAGATCTTTTACGGGTACTACTACCAAGAAACGTGAATAATGGTCCACGATGGTCAAGGCATAGACATAGCCGGACCGGCTTGGTGTCAACTTCACGTGGTCCATGGCTACAAGTTCAAGTGGTTGTTTGGTGATTATGGGCTGCAGTGGTGCTCTTTGGTTCTTTTGATCGTTTCTTCTGAGGTTGCACGGGCCACAATTTCTGCACCACTGTTCGATTGATTTTCTCATCCCGACCCAATAAAATCTTTCTCTTAGAAGTACTTCTAACTTTTTCCAACCGAAGTGACCAGCACCATTATGGTAAGCTTCGAGGACCATCTTCACATCTTGTTTAGGCACAATAATCTGCCAAACCAATTCATGTGTTTTCGGATTGGTGTATCTTCTACAGAGCTTCCCTTGATACAGGAACATTTTGCCTCTCTCTTTCCAGAGTTGATGCGTCTCTTCTGGGGCATCCTCATAGGGATATGCACTTTGCTCAGTCAACAGTTCCTTCACCAACTTCACAGCCGGATTGCTGTCTTGGGTGTCAGTCCATCTATGGTGTGCTAACGGATTAAAATTCACCTCTTGTTGTTTCTGATAGGTACTTGACTGATGATGTTTTGCCTTGGGACGATGGAAGGCTGGTAGTTCAATTTCTTCAAGCTCCCCCGTTTCCTCTTCTACATCTCTCAAGTGTGGCATCCGGGATAGGGCATCGGCATTTCCATTCTTGCGACCTGCTCGATACTTGATTATGAAGTTGTAATTAGATAACCGGGCTATCCATCGCTGTTCTAACGCACCTAATTTGGCTGTGTCCAGGTGGGTCAACGGATTGTTGTCAGTATAGACAATAAATTCTGCAGCGGCCAGATAGTGTTTGAAACGCTCCGTCACAGCCCAAACTACTGCCAGTAGTTCCAATTTGAAGGAGCTGTAATTTTCTGAATTTCTTTCAGTAGGCCGGAGCTTTCTACTTGCAAAGGCGATGACTTTCTCCCGACCTTCTTGCTTTTGTGACAGCACCGCTCCTAGTCCCACATTACTGGCATCGGTGTAGAGGATGAAAGGTTTATGGTAATCTGGATATGCCAGAACCTCTTCTCCGGTTAGTGCCTTCATTAGTTGTTCAAAGGAGTCTTCCCTTTCGTCGTTCCACTGAAAAGGAGGGTTTCGGTTTGAAGGTTTCTTCGTCTGCCCTACCAAGGTGTCTTGCAAGGGTGCTGCCAACTTGGTAAATCCTTTTATAAATCTGCGATAGTAACCCACCAATCCCAGGAATTGTCTCACTTCTTTTGCGCTGGTAGGTCTTGGCCAATCCCTTATGGCGCTTATTTTCTCGGGATCTGGTGCTACTCCCTCCGAACTCACGATGTGTCCCAGGTACTGTACCTTTGGCTTGAGAAGGTGACATTTGGATGGCTTGACTTTCATGCCATACCTGGATAAGGCTTCGAACACTTCTGCCAGGTCTATTAAGTGTTGTTCGTAAGTCTTTGAGTAGACGATCACATCATCTAGGTACAGGAGGACGGTCTCGAAGTTCTTGTGTCCGAGGCAGCATTCCATCAGCCGCTGGAAGGTACCGGATGCGTTGCAGAGTCCGAACGGCATGCGATTAAATTCACATAGACCCATTGGTGTGGTGAATGCCGTCTTTTCCTTATCTCTCTCAGCCACAGGGACTTGCCAATACCCGCTTGTTAAGTCTAAGGTGGAAAAATAATTAGCAGATTTCAAAGCAGTTAAGGACTCTTCTATCCTAGGCAAGGGGTAGGCGTCTTTATGGGTGATGTTATTAATCTTCCGGTAGTCTACGCACATTCTCATGGTTCCGTCCTTTTTTTTGACAATCACTAGAGGGGCCGCCCAGGGGCTACAGCTGTCTCTTATTACCCCGGCCTGTTTCATTTCCCTCAGCATATCTTTTGCACATTGATAGTGAGCGGGCGGTATGGGTCTATATCTTTCTTTTATTGGGGGATGGTCACCTGTGGGGATTGTGTGTTCTACCCCTTCTATCCGTCCGAAGTCCAATGGGTGTTTACTGAAGACTTGTTCATATTCCGTCACTAGCCTATACACCCCTTGTTTTTGATGGGTAGGTGTTGAATTTATGCCCACGTGTAGCTGTTGGCACCAATCCTCCATTTCTCCATCTGAGCCATTGCCTTCCACCTGACAGGTTGGTTCTAAGGGCTCAATGGTTGTGATGGCATTGTTGTCAACAGTATATAGCTTTGCCATTGTAGCATACCTTGGCAAAGTGACCTCTTCCTCTCCACAGTTCAAAAGTCGTACCGGCACTCGTCCCCGGTGTACCTCGACTATCCCTCGTGCTGTGAGTATAGTGGGCCTGCTGTCGGTGTACACTGGTTCTATTAAGGCTTGATAATCTCGTCCCTTAGTACCAATGGCTGCTCTACACCATACCAGCATTTCTGTTTTTGGTGGGATTACAATAGACGTTGGATCACTTACCCTCACACTGCCGATTTCTCCACCTGCAACTTCTACCTGTTGCCTTAACATCAATACTTTTATTTCCCTCCGGAGAACTCTCTGCTGGCAGGATTGGGCAGTTTCAGCAATTTGCTGTAAGACAGAAATGACTTCGGAAAAGCAGTTCTCTAACACATTCATTCCTATCAATACAGTTGGTTCACAGTTCCGCCGGTCAACATCAACAACAATTAAACCCTGTTTCTTCAGTTCTACTTTACCAATCTTTATGGTCATCTCCCTGAATCCTAGTTTCGGTACCAACTTACCATTACTGGCCCATATATCTAGTTCAACATCAGAGGGCCCTTTATCAATATCTGCATCAGCCCAGTACCTCTTATAAAGGATATACGGTATAGATGAAATCTGGGAACCTGTGTCTAGCAAAGCGTTGAGGGGAATTCCGTCCAGCACGATAGGGATAATGGGTCGTCCTCCGATGTACCTGTTGTGCCAGGGTGTTGGGCCTTGAAAGTTCATTCCTGCGAAGCGGCCCGCATTCCCAGGGGATTCCCGTTTAAATCACAATCTCGTGCAAAGTGGCCCGGCTGCTGGCAACGGCGGCAAATGGGCTGTCCATCCGGTTGGTAGCGGTCGCGGGGTCGTCCTCTCCATGTCGGGTATCTCCGGGGTCTCATCCATGGAACATCCTCTCTACAGTTTGCCAACTCCATCTTGTGTCCTCTCATCTCCTGCATGGTTTTAGCCATTGAAGCAACAACATCAGCTAAAGAGTCAAGCTTTTGTTGAAGAGCCTCATTAGTACTGGGCCCCAGGGGCTTAGCAATGGCCCCAGACATAGCTGATGTCACTGGCACTCCCTGTTGTTGAGGTGCCTCTGCCATGGGTTGCGCAGGATCCTGATCCCGAGGTGCCTCTGCCAGCTGGAGACGTATAGCGCTCTCCTTTAATTGGGCAAATGTCAATTCAGGGTTCTTAAAAACAAGCATGCTCACATGCCCCCGGTGAGAAGGGGTGTAGAGTCCCTCAATAAATTGATCTCTTAGCAGTTTATCCGCTCCGGTGTTAAAAATGGGTTCAGCCAGTGTAAGTGATTTAAGGGCTTCCTGCAGGTTTAAGGCAAAGTCTCTCACGCCCTCATTAGCTTTTTGTTTGCAACTAAAGAATCGTATTTTAGCTTTGCTGCTGGCCGTGGTTTCAAATGTAGCTTTTAATCCAGCAAATATGCGTTCAACAGTGCCTTTTAGATCAGCTGCCCATGCTGTGACTTCTCGCTTAGCATGGCCACTTAACTGCATCATCAGGAGACTAACACGCTGAACTTCACCCACAGGGAACATGTCAAAATGGGCCAGCATCTTTTCTCTGAAATCGTCAAGGGTATTAGGCTCACCTTCATACATTGGAAGCCATGGGCCACCCGGGGTATATGGCATCAGCACCGGCATGATGGGCGCCACTCCTTGAACCGCTGCGCTACCGGACTCTCTATCGACACGCTGTCTTTCAGCTGCATTAGCGTCGCCGGGTGCTGCGACGTCTCCGTGCTGCGACATACTGTGCCCCCTTAGTTAATCCGGACCCTTCCGGTCCTACGCTTCCGTCGGGATAGTGTAGATTCGTTCCGCTGTGCAGCAGGATCGATTTTCCCCTTGCTCTGATGTCAGAGCGCTCAGCTTGGTGCCGCCCACAATGACACGCCCCCTGCTGCTCCCACCCACCGCGCTCTGTAATGGCGGATTCTGAAGTTTTTCAGTTAGACTGGGGCTCAGGTGATGGCGTAGCTCAATTAACAGTCTCGTGCCTAACGGTTATGAAGTGATTACCTCAGGGGATGGCGGCCATCTTTACTCCATTATAACCAATGGGGAAAAGTCACTTTCAATAGTTTTCAATGGGGAATGGATTTTTCTTTAATAAAGTCAATTTTCAAGATTTTTCATCCCAATTTTCACAGTTTTGGGCTCCAATCACGGCACACAATACCCGGTATACGGGCTGGCTAGATCCTGTTCGTGACGCCAATTGTGACGCCCAGGAGACCGGGATACCCAGCACCGGACCAATGGAGTCTGTCTCTTGAGGGGGATGTCACGGGTGGCTTGACCCGGTGCTGTGGCCTCAGGCAATGCACAGTGTAAGGGGTATCGTGAGGGGACAGGCACTTACTTGATCAGCAGCAGGTTCTCCCAGCGGTGATGATCCCAATCCTGGATAGATGGCTATTGTCCAAATGAAAGACTGAGGCACTGAAACGTTTAACCAGTTTACTTTAACATAAAAGGATTTACAACCAGTCCTGTCACCGGAGTCTGTATGGGAACTCTGAGTTACTTTGACCCTGCCGGGGTCTTCGCCTCTTATTGTGCGCAATTTCTGTGTGGCCCTGCTGCTGTATGTGAACTGGCTGCCGGCCCAATCTGTCCCCTCCGGGTCCTGGTTCGACGGGCAACCCGAGTCCTTTTATCGGTTTACCCCCTCTGGGAGTACCGCTGAACTCTGTGTCTGTTGCTGCATCCGACCCTAGTGAAGCTGATATCACCTCACGTTTTTCCGGTTGCTGTATTATATATAATGAATACAGTCACGGATCCGGTATCCGTCTTTGCGCCTGTTCTGGGTAGTGATTAATGCTACCCGGTTCTCACAATGTCCTTTTTCTCTATCCCTCTTCTCCTCAGGCCGGTGATTTAGGCCTGGTAACAGTCACAGGGCTGTTAGAGATTCAACTGTATGACCTCTCACTATCAGCTCCTTGGCCCAACTGCCATTTCTTCTCTCAGACCAGAATGGATCAAGGGGAGTCTCTGGAGCTCCCCCTTCTGGCCGGAGGTGGTAGTGCAGTCTTGCTATTTTAGTATTTGTACTTACTGTCAGTAACTATTTTTGTGGCAAATACCCCTAGGGGTGCCACACCTGGTTCTCCAATTGGCTCCTCTTCAGTCTTCATTTACTTAGGGGTCTTCTGCGTAAGGGGGCCTCTCATTTATTTTAATGGCGTTCATCACATAGCCATGAGGGGTGCAACACAGATTATTGACATGCGTCAAGCCCAATGTAAATGCCTGTACCTAATCTGTGGTGGCACCTACCGAAGACCCAGAGGGAGGAGAAGGCCGAGGAGGAGCCAAAGAGAGGTGTGAGTGGGGAGTAGGTCCTGCTCTGGGGAGGACTGAACAGAGGGGAATATCAGAGTTTATTACTTTGTTTAACTCCTTCCCAGTCCTCAGAATCCAGAACAATGTTGACCGGCTGGCCACCATGTTGCTGGATTTGTGCAAATGAATCCTCAAAAAAATCTTCAGAATCCAAATTTTGGGGAAAATTCGTATAGAATTTGATTAGTTTAGAATCGATTTGCTCATTTCTATTTATCAGTAATTTTTTTTAACCCTTATCCGGCTGAATAGGTACAATTGTAACTATTCCGTTTTAAAATTGCAATAACTTTTTTTTGAAAAGACGTAGAGGGCTGAAATTTCGTGACATCTCTACATTTTTGGTCCAGAATATATTGGCCAAATTTCAATAAAATATCTCCACCCGCTTCCGAGATAAGGGGTCGAGATCTTTTTGCATCCATAACAAGCTGCATAGGTACAAATGTACCTCATATATTTTGAATGAAGATAATGCAAGGGAAAAAGCATAATTTTTTTTTTAATGATAATGCTATTTAACTATTATAAACAAGTAAAAAACTGTTCATTTACATTATAAAAGAAAATGTAAGAAACTTTTTTTTATTGATTTTCTTTGCAAGTAATGCATGTTGGCTTTGCTACAGAGTGTTCATCGCAAATGGGTTTTACACAAACCACACAAGACTTTCTAGTCTTGCGTTGTTTTCGCCTCAGGTCTCTGCAGACATAGCAACTACCAACAACAGGGGAGGGTCCACGACTACCATGAGGTATTTTGGGGCCAGCTGCTGGCTGCGATGCTACCACAATGCATCGTCCAAGCACCATTTCTACTGCACCTCGAAGAAAATGGTTTCTCATTATCATTTTGTTTGTACTACGATCTTCAATTGCAATCATACACAGCTGATTTGCGAGATCTTTCAGGAACTTTCTTCGTTGATCCTTTGCCCTGAAGCTTGGATTGTGTTCTCTGTAGATGATGTAGGATGCTAACCCACTGACATCAATCATATTGTAGAAAAATGCCAAAGTCCAACATCACGTTCGTCGTTTCACAGTGTACTCTCCCAACATTTTATCCATAACATCAACGCCACCTTTTGTTATGTTGTAGTATTTTATTATCTCTGGCTTGGCTGCTAGTGTCTCTTCAACTTCTCCCGTCATGTGCATAGATGATAGAAGCACGACTGATTTGTTCTTCTTTGGTACATATGAACAGACTGTTGCATCATGATTGTAGGCAAAATTTGTCGAGTATACAGGCCTTTCTTTGGCAGGCTGCATGTTGTTAGGTAGGAACCTTTTGTTTTTTCTCACTGTACCAACTAGTGTCATGTTCCAGGAGTTCAATACCTTAGCTAGTTCCATGGTTGTAAAGAAGTTATCGGTGGTGACATTTCTTCCAGAGCCTTTATACGAGCTCACTAGGTCCAATACTGTTCGTTCTCCAATGTTTACTTGTCGAGGACCATCAGTTGGTTTCCCAGTGTAGAGCTGACCTTGTAAAGGGTAGGCATTTGATGAGTCACAAGCCCAGAAAATCTTTGTGCCATATTTAGCTGGTTTTGAAGGTATATACTGGGTAAATTTAGTATGACCTCTAAATGGAAATAATTGCTCGTCGACGGTGATACAATGATATGGCTTGTAGGCTCTCTCCAGATTACTGTTCAGCATTGTCCAGATGTCCCGTATTGGTGCAGCTTTATCTGTTTGCACACGTTCTGCACGTGTATTTTCGTTGTCAAACCTGATAAATCTGAGTATCATCTTGAAGCGGTCACGAGACATGGCTGCACGTATAAGAGGCAGAGCAGCAACATTCCACATTTCCTCCAGATTCTCTTTGTTGGCTCTGTGCACACCAGCAGCAATCAGTATGCCCAAAAATGCATGAAGTTCAGTTTCAGTAAATTGCTTGAATGTTTTTTGTGGTGGCCGTTTGGAAGAATCAGGAAAACGTTGTACCAGTTCGTTGTTGTAAGCATCACAAACTCTCTTGGCCTTTCGATTCGTTTCCCGTAATATGATGTCACACATCTCGGGAGTCATGATGGACTTGAATAGCTCTTTTGCTGTATATAGGTTGCTGATTGCTGCAGGGCCACCTCTTTGTCGTAGGACATTACGAGATTTTGTTTGTGCATTTGGCAGTGGATTACTGCACCATTGAGTTTCATCCTTAGCAGTCCAAATGTCGCCTGCACTTTGAGGCACAGAATCATCCTCAACACTTTCGTCTGATTCGTATTCATTTTCATGCTCTATGACCATTTCTTGTTCAATGTCTGAATCTTCTTCAGTAACATCCACTTGTGGTACATAGTTTTCATCATCAGATGGAACATATGGTTCATCCTCATGCTCAGAATCAGATTCTTCTAGCATTCGCATTATTTCGTCAGACGTAAATCTGTAAATATGAAAAAATGTAAAATAAATAATTTTCCGAAATACTACATTATTGGCTTTTCACAAAATTATACTAACCTGCAAACACGTTTTCTTGGATTATGGCGGAAACTAGATCCAGCATTACTATCACTCATGATAACTTGCTAGATGAATTTTGGCTTCGTATTTTGTGCTGAATATAAATAAAACATCGTAAAACAATATGTAGATACTAATTATTATCCATTTTTCGTATAAAAATTATACCTATAGTGATAAGTTTCATACAAAATATATGTAAGCCAAGTCCAGGCTGAAAGACAATTTGACTGTTCTGTCCCCACATAATGAGAATAAAGGTATAACTGGCTGTTAGATGCTGTGAGACTTTCCTACCTTCGTTTCCAAGAAATTGAAGACTTCACAAGCCTAGAAATGTGTGCTCACAGCAATGAGATGAACAGCAAAATGGCTAATGAGAGGAGGGAGGCAGGAAGACAAGTAGAAGCCACTCCCAGTTTGAATTAACTTAATTGACAGCAACATAAGTGACCAGTAACAACACTGAACAATAGATATCAGCATAACATTTGTAGCTGAATGAACTTTAGTTTCTGAAACCAAGTAAAGTCTTCCCACAGTGGAGGTATATGTGAAGGTACAATTGTACCTATGCAGCCTGTTAAGGTTGTAAAATTATGCAGCCTGACAAGGGTTAAATAAATCACTGAGGGAATTCCTTGCCACTGTGTCAATAACTTGCTGTGCGGCCGCACGCATTGCCTAGCCCTAAGATGTCGAGGTAACAGTATAATATGTGGAAGCCATCACTTGTACGTCTTATTCTATATTGGGGAGTCGCTCTTTGTACAATTCTCTCTTTATCACAGATTGAACACATTTTTGCAATTCTTCACATGCTCAGGAGACGGATAAAAGAACTAGTTGAGTTTCCCATAAATTCATGTATAATCCTTTTCGGATTAGTTTGAAATAATAACACTCAATGAGAATAGATAAACCATAAACTGAGCTATTTCCTTCTCTATATGGAAAATTGCATTCAAACGCTTCCCATAGTGGAGGCAAAGAGTTAAGGTTCGTTGCGATGAGTTGGTCCAAGGTGTGATTGGTCCATTACTCCCAGTCACGCTGGCTGCTCCAGTCTGGGGTCCTGGAGATGTGTACGGAGGGAGCGCAGCAGGCTTCTGGCACAAGGCAGCACAGCTGACTGACTGCGGCAGCACTTACCAAAGGCTCAATTCACAGGCTGAGCACGAAATCAGAACGCTTAGAAAATGCCACCAATAATGTCACAACAGTTTCAATTAGTTTATTTACTTCGCTCCGTTGCAAACAAAAGCAGCCTGTTGTTTATTTATTTATTTTTATATTCAATTTGCTGCTGTCGTTTCGCCTTCCTCTGTGCAGGAGAGACTCCGCCAATCTGTACTGCTTGGCTGGCGCTGCCGATCAGCGGAGGAGACGCTGGAGGGGGAGAGCATGAGGGCAGCCGTACCAAAGCATAGATGTGTACTATAAAGCAAGAGCATCAAATCTAAATATGCAACAGATAACATGTTACACCTGCCCATCATAATGGAACGTGAACGGAAAAAACAGTTAATTTGTGGAGCTGTTCGGTGGGGTTTCAGGACAGTTTTGACAACCCCTTATCGCACTGAACAGCTAATTTTTGGATTTACGCTACTACTAAAATGGGAAGGGGCCAGTGTCGGACTGGGGTGCTAAGGGCCCACCAGTAACATTGACTTTGGGGGCCCACTTTTCACCTGCATACAAATATTACACGACCCTCATTCACAAATATACTTACGGTATATCTCTATATAATAAGTAACTGGGTAGTTTGGTTAATGAATGAGATGCTGCTTTGTTCTGTACAGAGAGAATCAAGTGAATTATACCAAGTACTGCCCGTGCAGGTGGGGTTGGGGGCCCACCTTGCACAGGGACCCACCGGGGGATTCCCCTGTTACCCTGTGTGCTAGTGCGAGCCTGGAAGGGGCAGTCAGATGTCAGGGTGACACGTCTACAGTGGCTACTCTACAATCAGCAGTTACAGTATCAGCAAAGCAATTAACGATCTGTTTACTCCTCCAACATATTCTTTGGCTCCGAACCTGCAGCGTAATTATTCTCATCTGTCTATTATCCCTGGAGAGATTGCAAACTACACAAGCACACACACACACACATATGCACATAATCATACACACATGCATACACACATAGACATAAGCACACACACAACACACACACGTATGCACATATTCATACATGCACACACACAGACATGAGCACACACATATTCAAACATGCACACACCCCACACACATGTAATCACATATTCATACACACATGCATACACACATAGACATAAGCACACACACAAACATGCACACACACAACACACATGTATGCACATATTCATACATGCACACACACAGACATAAGCACACACATATTCAAACATGCACAGACACCACACACACATGTATGCACATATTCATACACACATGCATACACACATAGACATAAGCACACACACAAACATGCACACACACATATGCACATATTCATACACGCATGCAAACACATAGACATAAGCACACACACAAACATGCACACACACAACACACACATGTATGCACATATTCATACATGCACACACAGAGACATAAGCACACACATATTTAAACATGCACACACCACACACACACATGTAATCACATTCATACACACATGCATACACACATAGACATAAGCACACACACAAACATGCACACACACACAAACATGCACACACACATATGCACATATTCATACACACATGCATTCACACATAAACATAAGCACACACACAAACATGCACACACACAAGTATGCACATATTCATACACACATGCATACACACATAGACATAAGCACACACACATTCAAGCATGCACACACACACAAGTATGCACATATTCATACACACATGCATACACACACTCATAAATACCTTCACACATGTATGCACACATTCACACAATCACACAATCACACACACGTGCGTACATACACATGCACACACACACACACACACACACACACACACACATGCATCTTTATTGGATGCCATTTAAATCGTCTGTATGTTATGGGGTCAGCAGGATCATTTAGAGAGAAAACACTCCTTTGGACATTTATGTTGGAAATTCTATTAGAATGTTTGACAGTAAGAGTCGAGCACCATGCAGCTCTCTGCCACCCATAGAAATGATGGAAACAGTGGTAGCCAGCAGGATTGGGAGTGGGAAAAGATTTGGAAAGCTAAGCTGAGATGATGTTTGGAGGTGGAGTTGCCCTTTCTTGGTGTCCTACTCTGAAGTTTGCAGTGCTCCACTGTCATTGAGAAGTCCTATGTTCTAATTTATATGTGAAAAACTGAGAAGCTGGAACTTCATAAGTCTGTAGGCGCAGTTATTAGTTTTTGTAGCCTGTACAGTCCTAGACTTTAGAATGTTTTTTTTCCAGGGTTAAAACGATTGTTTGCCTGAGTATTAAGTACTCTACTTTTTAAGGTGTGTGCTGACCTGAATTCAGGCACATTTTCATATTTTATATCTTCAGGTATTCAGCATGTGTGGATAGTTATAGAATATATGTAACCACTCAGATTACATGTTCACAATAACACATGTAACTTGCAGGACTTGAAGAGTCATATATCATAGACACTTCTCACTATAGGACCATTTATATATTACACCCCATGAGAAAATCATAGTAGTTGTGACATTTCAGGATGTTGTAAGAAGGGAAACAGAGGTAGACAAAAGAATGAATCTGTCAACTAAAATGGAGAGTCACTAACAAAGGACCAGAGTTGTAGTTAGGATTTCCTTCACCCAGAACAAAGGTTTCATAGCAGCAACCTTGAACCTACTGTATATCTACATACAAGACAAATATTTTTTTTTGTGCCCCTAAGCACCCAGCATCTGGGACACATGCCCATGTAGTTGTGTCCTTGAAAGATCTACTTCTATTTTGTGGAAAATAAAGGCCATCCATGTATTTCAGTATTACAATTTTTGAGGATATCACTTATTCATAAGCATATATGTCTTTCATGTGTCACAAAATGTTAAGACTATACTGTTCTTTGAAATGTTTTTGCACTTAGACTAAGTCACAAAAAATGAAAATCAAAAGCAGAATATAATGGGTTGGCACGGCCAGCACTGACTCAATATGGCTGAAAGATTTGGCTACTAGGGTGAGGTCACAGTGTAGGCCGGACTCGGTGCTGCCTCTATACCGGTACCGCTGCTTCCTCTGTGCAGTCCCTCCGCTCCTATAACTGACCAAGCCATAGGAGCGAAGGGACTGCACCAAGGAAGCAGCAGTACTGGTAAAGAGGAAGCACACAGTCTTGGCTGAATGATTGTCTGGAAGGTTTTTCCAGACACTGTTGTTCCTCAGAACCAATGGTGGAACTCAACACAAAGAGCATAGCGATACAGAGTTTCTGCAATTTATCCATCATAGAGGAATAGATGTGGCACTCACCGGTGTCTAAAAGACTTCTTAATTATCAATTTGCCAGATACAAGTTCCATCAAATGCAGGCAACAGCTGTTTCCCTTAACATAGCGCTTCATCAAGGTCTTCCCACTGGTGTTCCAAGGAGGGCTTAGATTATGCTTTTTCCTGCACTTTATGTAACTTGTACTTGGCTAATTGATAACAAAGAAACCTTTTAGACATTGGTGAGTGCCACAAAGAGTAACAGTGCCTGGAAAATATGTACAGCCAATCTTCCAGCTATCTAAGGCCTCTTTCACACTTCAGTCTTTTTGTTTCCGTCACAATCTGTCGATTTGTGAAAAAAACGGATCCAGCAAATGTTGGTGCTCGATCTGTTTCTTTCTCATAGACTTGTATTAGCGACGGATTGTGATGGATGGTCTTCCGTTTCATCCGTCATATGACGGATCCGTCATAAATTATGTGTCCGTCGGGCGGAGACAACGCAGCTAGAAACGTTTTTTTGTGTAAGTCGGAAAAACGCGTCGCTGTCTTTCAAAAGACAGAATCCAGCGACGGACTCTGTGTTTTGAAACTGAGCATGCCTGAAAGAATTTCTGATACTTTTCCATTCAGGGAAAAATTCTCTCTCTCTTTCTCTATCTATCTCTCTCTCTCTCTCAAATTTTATTCCTAAAAATTGAGGCAGCACATAGCTTCGACGGATCCGTAAAAAAAAAGAGATCCAGTGCATCCGTTTTTTACAATCAGCACAGGATCCATCCTTTCAACACTTTGACGGATTGTGACTGGTGGTAAAAAACGGAAGTGTGAAAGAGGCCTTAGGTGCCAGCAGTGCCAATCTATCTATTCCTTTACTTCTACCCAATATTTTATCAACAAGGCCCCATTTCAGCATTGCACATACCGGTGTGGAGGCTAGCTAGGTTTTGACTCTGTTTCTCACTACTTTTCCTAAGCTATGTTTTCATTTTACAATGGCTCAGAGCTTCCATTGTGTTATAGGAAGATGCAGAACTATAATTTCCAATAGAAACAAAATATGAGAACAGGAATTTTATAAATGGCCAAACAGCAGTTTAACAACCAGAAAAAAAGAACATTGCAGCGATAATGACTTTGGAATGACCAGTGAAAATGATACAACACTGACACATGAGCGTTTTATTCTCTTTGGTATTACTTTTATATGAACACAGGGTCAGGTGGATGCAGTGGATTGATGGAGCGATTTCCTGGGGAAAGGATGTATCAAGAATGGAGCTATTGCATGGAACTAGCATGATGGGAGATAATAACTAATGGATGCTTGACTTGTTCAAAACACATCCATCCAGAGAAATACCTTTAAGCAAAGCTTTAGCTCCCAGCTGAGGACTGACTATAAAAGCGAGAATTACCAGTGTGTACAACAACCTTTTTCAATTTGTCATTTTAATTCTCCAGGCAAAATATAATGAACATTCTTAAAACTTTATCTTGGATTTCAGTGACTCAATCCATTCAGATGCGTTGGCTAAAGAAAAATAAATTAGGGATTCAATTACTTATGTTTCTTAGTCTTAACAAAACTTCAATCATAAAAAACGTGTTGACATGTTATGATTATATGTATTTATTATAGGGCTAGTTTTCATTGAATGGTAAAGCTGTGCCCAGATTTGCAAACAATTTTTATGATTGAAGTTATCCTTAATTTGTGACCAAGCCAAATTTTTAAAATATGACATGTGTCACTTTATAAGGCATTATCTCTGCAATGTTTCAGCGTATCCCAGTGATTTTGAGATTGTTTTTTTTTCGTGACACATTATGTTCAGTAAATGCACTCAATACTTGGTCGGGGCTCCTTTTGCATCAATTACTGCATCAATGCGGCGTGGCATGGAGGCGATCAGCCTGTGGCACTGCTGAGGGGTTATGGAAGCCCAGGTTGCTTTGATAGCAGCCTTCACTTCATCTGCATTGTTGGGTCTGGTGTCTCTCATCTTTCTCATGACAGTATCCTATAGATTCTCTATGGGGTTAAGGTCAGGTGAGTTTGCTGCCAATCAAGCACAGTGATACTCTTGTTTTTACACCAGGTATTGGTACTTTTGGCAGTGTGGACAGGTGCCAAGTCCTGCTGGAGAGCCCTGCAACCCACAGCTGTCTGCTTCAGTAAGGTTGGTTTTCAAGAATAGAGGGGTCCCCACCCTGTATTTACTGTACCTTAAATACATCTACAGAATCTGACCTTTTCCCTCCTTTGAATCTGCAAAAGTTCACCTCTTTAGACAAGAGTCAAGACTATCACCCCAATTCACTAATCTAACTCTTTCCTATTTCCTCTTTCTAATTTTTCCTCAGAATCTGGTGTCTCCTATTAATCTGTGTCCACATCCTCCATGCACCCAATAGCACTTAGTAACTATACTTGGATGATCGGATCATGCAGCATTATATGAAAACCTCTATTTATTATAATGATGGCTGGACCATACATGACTAATGCTCGCCTCACCTTGGCCGCATAGAGACTATGGGGTACTGTCAAGAGGAAGATGAGACACCAGACCCAACAATGCAGACGAGCTGACGGCTGTTATCAAAGCAACCTGGGCTTCCATAACACCTCAGCAGTGCTACAGGCTGATCACCTCCATGCCACGCTGCATTGATGCAGTAATTGATGTAAAAGGAGCCCCGACCAAGTATTGAGTGCAATTACTGAACATACATTTCAGTCGGCCAACATTTCTGATTTTAAAATCATTTTTCAAGCTGGTGTTATAAAATATTCTAATTTACTGAGATAATGACTTTTGGGTTTTCATTGGCTGTAAGCCATAATCATCAACATTAACAGAAATAAACACTTGAAATAGATCATTCTGGTTGTAATGACTCTATATAATATATAAGTTTCACTTTTTGTATTGAAGAAATGAAATAAATTAATTTTTGATGATATTCTAATTGTGTGAGATGCACCTGTAGCTGATCAGAAGAGCTGTTTTTTCTCTCTTTGTCCAGTTTTAGGTACATACAGTTATCACTCTTTGACAATGTCTTTTTTTTGCGGACTTGGACATAGCATTTTTCATTTAATGCTTAATCTATCAATATGTTTACTGATTTCTCTACCACTGTTTTAGTTTTCTGCTGCTATTACAAGCTCAGGGGTCAGGAGGCCAAACAACTTGAAATACCAAAGTAAGGCTGACTTCAATTAATACAGCTAGCACTAGAAAGCTAGAGTTCAGATCTCCCAGATGCAGATGTACAATCGATGATATATTGATGGAGCTGTCTTTGTGCACGCTAGAATAAAATGGTGCGTTTATCCCAGCTTCTGTGCACCTCCATATGAATTCTGAGATATAGTTGTCCACAACTATACAGAAAGCAGTGTGACACTGTGTAGTGACATGTCAGAGTAACACACGAGACATCCAGCAATGGAATGTGTCTCTATGGAGTGACATGCTTTGTCGGCACTATGGCCTATATATGGATTTAGATAAGGTGGGCCTGGGAACATAGAAGAGACGCCATGACAAACATCCTGGAGACATAGGTCAAATTAAAATGTAAAGTAATGCCGCAAACACATTATAGTATCATCGCCAGACTAGAAACTCAAGAGTAAAAAAGTCTACATTAATTTCAGTTGTATATGTCATCACATGCTCATTGTTTTAGCAGAGGTATAAATAGATATCTCAGGGCCTGATAGCAGAGGTCCGAGTAGGGGCCCACCTCCAGCTGCCAGTAAACATCCTATCAATCACATAGCGGGAGCTTAATTGGAGTGACAGAGAGCCCCCTTCATCTAACAACTTATGATCACTGCTCCCCGCTACATCTGTAGGGTTAAATTGTTGTGGTCAAAGATAGCTCCAAATGAATTAGCTACCTGTTGGTATCTACTGTGTTAAACAGCTGGCACCCCTTGGGTAAGGAGAGAGCTCAAGAGCTGGCTCCATACATGTTCTCATGACTCCTGTCATACATATATGGTGGATGTCGGGAAAAGTGGATGGATGCCAGGTAGTGTGCAGGGCTATTGGGAAATGGTCTCCTCCAGCTTACGCGATCCATTGTTGACACTTCTCATGAAACAGACGATACTTGCCTCCAGAACATCTTTATCTCAGATTCCTTTGAAACATTCTAGTAATATAAAATCAAGACAGTTGTGAATTCCCTCCATTGTACTGCAAATTGGTTGGCGTGACTTATACGTATTGGACTTGTATGAGAAAAAAGAATAATACTCGCATAGATATCTTTTGGAAAAACAATAACATTTTCCTGACTTCATGCCGAGTTGTAGAAGTCTCCATTGTTATAATAATTATAGCTGTTCAGTAGATTTGTGGAAATTATTGCGTCCTGAAATTATATTTCTGCTGTTCCAAACTTGAATTTAATTTGTCAGTAGAAATGGTAAAGCAAATTGTGTCTTGTGTTTTGTGGTTTATGTCAGTAACAAATGCTGTTCTCTTAGACTTCAGAAAATAGGCCAATGCTCCAACAGTTCTCTATTTGGGGAAAAAAAATGTCATGGGGTTCATTGAGACAAATGTGGAATAACAGAATTTGGACCTTCTCCAAGGGCGGAATGAAGTGTACAGGACATAACTGATAGGAGAAGCGGCCTCGGAGTCCAATGCATTCCTCACCATCACATTCAATTCCTAAAACTGACCATGAGGCTTATCTATTTATATAATTACCTTAAATTGTCTGTTATCCACGTCCATCTGGACGTTCTAGAATCCCACAATCCACCGCTACACACCGGAAGTATGCCAACCGCCATATTGGAAAACCCAAGTGATGGGTATTCCAATATGGCACCTGCTGGTGGTACCATGCCCTTGCGCAGTACCACCAGCGGGTCATCGCCGGACCTCCCGCCGCAAGAACCCCACGCCACAAGGACCCCTCCCACGTTGGGATCCAGGCCGCTACTGGGATCCAGGCCACTGCTGGGATCCCGACCGCCGCTGGGATCCAGAAGGCCACTGAGATTCCAGCCTCCGCTGGAATCCAGATTGCCTCTGGGATCCAGGCCACCGCTGGGATCCCGGCCGCCACCTGCCCCCATCGGGACGTCACCACCCTCCCGATGCGATAGCATTGGGCCTCCATCTAGTAGACTAATATTCAGCATATTTATTTACTTTCTGCTGTCCCCATTTTCTCCGATATTTAGTATTCTTCTACACCTATCTCACCTACACCTGTGCAGTGCACATTGCTGCCCTGGCTGACCACTCATGTATGTAATCAGAGTTGGGCCAATTGACTTCTGTAACTCCTGTTCTATCTCCAGCTCTCTCTTAACCTTAGCTGTTTCTGTTAAATCCAGAGTGGTTGGCACAGCACTGGTTAAGGAACGCGCCATTGACTGCGGTGCCCTTCCTTTCTCCCCCCCAGCTTTCCTTGAGGTCCCCTCTCCTCCCCCCTTCCTTGTTATGCTTTGGTTCGTTTTGACCAATGGTAGCCTGCTGGGCTGGTTCCCCGCCCTAAAACCCCTCCTTCACCTGATATAGGTCGGGGTAACAGCCTGGCTCCTCCTCTTCCCTTTTGGGTCCTGGAGGTGCTCATCCCACCCTCCCTCCCTTTGTATAGTTAATATTATTTTGTCTTTACAGGTTAAAGTCACAGCGGCGTTTTGCAATAATGGAAGCACTGGAATACTGCCCTATGTAGGCTGACTTGCCTGCAGAATTGCAGGGCATTTGCTACTGGTCCTTTGTAAAGTTTTAAGAGCTTCAGTTTATCATTATTGTTAAAATTGTTATTCAGAATTAAAGCTGTGACCGACTTCACCCATCAACTATCTGTGTTTGTCTGGTTATTTAGTGGGTTGGTTTTTGGGTCGCTTGGAGAGGGGATTCCTTGGGTTGGTGGGGCGTGCTGTTCTGGAGGGGTCGCCGCAGTCATTGCACTGCACTCACTATTGTGTTCAATGTGATCTCCTATCCTGCAAACCCATCATCCCGGCTTTTGCAGGACATTATTGCTCTACTAAAAAGTACGGGAATGGGACTGAGACCAACCAATGGGCCTTATGTTGTGAGTTTCACTATGAACAAACACTTGTAGGAATTTCTCTCCTCTATGTACACCACTGGTTTCTATAATGTCATCATTGATCAGTGTCACCCTATTGTAAAATGCATAATTATGTAGCATTATGTTCCTTTCACACTTAGATGGAGCCTGCCTTACATTTGCCCCAAACATGATGAACTAAAAATGCCAAATATCACACTATCCTCTATATGTCATCTTAAACATTCAGTTTCAGGTTTTTCCAAGGATTTATCCCTTGCCACCCAAGTATTGTCAATCCAGTGGTCACTGCCAGGAGCAAAAGTGATAACATCCCACTCATCAATGCATTTGTCCACTTATTACATGATCAAAGGACTCATAGACTGGACGTCACCAATTTCAGTGGGATGACATCCTGTTGACCTGACTGATGGATACTA
The DNA here is from genome assembly GCF_032444005.1 of Ranitomeya imitator. Classification (NCBI taxonomy): domain Eukaryota; kingdom Metazoa; phylum Chordata; class Amphibia; order Anura; family Dendrobatidae; genus Ranitomeya; species Ranitomeya imitator. The sequence goes on from NC_091288.1 coordinate 68,496,081, forward strand.
TAAGAGACCACTGGAGCAATAGCACATAGTTCTTTATTTTATAGAGAGAGTTTGAAAGGTTTTCCATTTCTTAAAGAGCTTGTCCGGAATTTTTTTTTAGAAATAATAAAGTAGAGCAATAACTGGACAGTATTACTTTGTGAATCCTCAACCATTCCAGTGCCACCACTTTAGTAGTCTTACCAGTCTTTGTTACGTGACCTACAGTGATGATGTGCCGGTGAAGCCCTCATTATGACAGTTCTAGCCAATCAATGGCTTCAACAGTCATGTACCATAGTTGCAACCATCAGAATTGAAGCCAATAATTGGGTGTAGGTGCCACTTGCACAGGTCAGCACAAGCCTTCTACAAGACTGTTTATGAAGACCAGCGAGTACACTGAAGCAGTAGTGCAAAAATGGCGTTGGTGAGGGGGTTGTTTCAGTTACATTTTAGCTCTTTCTCTGCTTTCTGGTCATTTTTGAAAAATCTGACCCAACCTCTTTGAGAACTGACTCGAAAATAATAAATCCTCATTAAAAGAGAGTAAAGTTTCCCATACAATCTCTAGATAGAGAGAATAACAGTTCAGCTGACCATTTGGCCAGTGTTTATTTTGCCTTACCCCCCATACACAAGAGTGCTTGCTCGGCCGAGCATTCCGGAGTTCTCTATGAGAGAGTCACTGCCAGACTCCTTGGATCGAAATGATTGGCAATACAAAATTTGACAAGATGGGTTCTAATAGTAACTCCTCCAATAACTGTCTCTCTGGGGCTTCTATACATATTATATTAGCGGGTTTGGATGACGTTAGTCTAATGTGTATGGGGGCTTTAAGGGGAATGGGGATCGTATAGATGTAGCTTGTCGTTCTGAAAAAAAAAATAGTGTTATATGTTACTCTGGATCCTTATGTTAATTTAAAAGCAAAAAATAAAAATCTGCCTTATTTTCCCATCATTTTGTCATGGCCCAATGTTCAATGTTTAGCAGTCAAAAAAATTTGACGGCAAACAGAAATCATTTCAGTTTATTTAATCATTGTTACGGAAACACATATCTAGCAGTGACAGCATGATGGATTCTGCTCTGCCCTCCGCAGTTTCATTTTAGAAGCTCGGCTGTTAATGAAACTAGAATAAAAGTATCGGAAATGGGCAGGTACGACAAGCCAATTGCGTATTTAAAAGTGAATGATTTTTTTTTTTTACTCGTTCTTTCATATTTCCATGTTTGGAATATCAATGTCACGACAGTTGATATTGGATATGTAGCAGAGGAAGTTACTGCCCATTATCAAGTTTAATGCATCAGTCAACGCTTAGAGGACATTGTTTTGTCCTTGTCGAAATTTACAAGCAGGGAATGAAGCAGTGCACTACCACGCTATTTACATGTCTTTATCCCCCAGGTTATGTCATTGTGGTGCAATGAGTTTGTTCAACAAGGTACAGATTTTAGCTGAGTTGTGTCCCTTGTTGCGGAGCTGTACTTCAAAGTGGAGCATTTTAACCTGTTCCTATTCCGCTCTTCAATTGTCCCAGAAGTGTGAGCCTCTGGCAGGATATTATTATTCCGAGTGTTTCCAGATGAGGAGGAAAAACAAGTGCATGAGTGTATAATTACACTGTGCTCCTGTAGATTCACACAGTGTCCTCGCCCGCTAATTGGAAAGGCTCCGCTACTCGCAATGCAATATTTAACAATAGAAGAAAGACAAATTCTCCAGATGCAATGAGTCTCTTGCTGCCATACTGACAGGCCTGTCGTCCCGGATTACTGTGGGGTTAAAAAAAAGGCTGGTCAGCAAGGGTAGGACTTGGGATCTGGATCTGAAAGGACTGCAAATTTGAATTCAGAGCCATGCAAACTTGGGGAGAGGGCCTGTTTTTGACTACGCAAGATCACAGGAGACCTAAAGAAGAAAGGACATCTTGGCCATTATTAATGAAAAGCTCAACAGTTGAGAGTGCAAAAAAAAAAGAAACGTTTGCTAAGTTCTGCATTTATTTTTATTTTTCTGGTATATTCCCTTAGAGCAGTGTTCCCCAAGTGCGGTCCTCAAGAGCCACCAACAGGTCATGTTTTCAGTATTTCCTTAGTATTGCCCAGGTGATAAATGCATCACCTGCACAGGCAATAATTCCATCACCTGTGCAATACTAAGGAAATCCTGAAAACATCACCTGTTGGTGGCTCTTGAGGAACGGACTTGGGGAACGCTGCCTTAGAGTATGTGCACACAACATCTTGAACCCACATTGTTTTTTAAGGCAAAAGACACATCAGGAACACCCCAGCTGTTCCTTTATTGTCTTCTTAGCCATTTTTCCTGCTGCTTTGCCCAATTTTTAAGTAGAAAATAGTGGCATCAGGAACCCGCCTGAAGAACGGTCAGGTAACTTCTTTTAGCTGCTTCACGGCTTTCAAAACCTGAAGCAGACAAAAGTTAAAAAAATATATGCATCACAAGGAGTTTACACATTGCTGTCCATATGTTCATCCTTTTTTATTTGTTTGGGCTCAGGCGTATAAAACGGCTGTGTGCAATCCGATGTTTTATTGGATAGCACTTGGCCCAATGTTATACTATGGGGCAGTGGAGATCTGCGATTATTTTTTTCATGCCGATTTCCTCATGTCAAGTCTATGGCTGTGTGTGAAACATCAGATTGCACTCGGATGTCATCTAAGTGTAGTCTGATTTACAGGGACACAGACAATGGAGGAGATGGAGATATTATGTTCTCAGTTTTCTCCACACCTGTGATACAATTCTCACATGCAAGAGTGTCATTAGCTTAATTGGCCAGATTCTCCAGCATGAGAGAATCGTCGCTCGTGTGACCCCAGCCTTAAAGGGAATTTGTCAGCAGGCTTTTGCTTTCTCCCCTGAGAGCATCATAATGTAGATAAAGAAAAGCTGAATCGAATGATGTATCACTTAGATTACTGGGTGCAGCCATTCTGACACAATCAGAGCTTTTACATTTGGAATGAAGCAGAGCTCAGAAAGCTAACCCCACCCACAGCACAGCTAACCTCGCCCACAATAGGCTCTTGATGTAGGAAGTCCATAGACAGTGAGGTGCTTATCACAGCAGCAGGGGGTGTTGGCGGACTAGTCCTGAAATGTTAATCTCTAAGTGATAAATCCTTCATAGTTAGTAAACAGCAGCACACACTGTGACAAGTGACACATCCCTGAATTCTGTGTTTCAGCCTCTATCTCCTGCTGTCTTCAGATAACATAGCAAAAACCTGCTGACAGATTCCCTTTAAGAAAGTGCTTTTTCGGGAAGAATCCGCATGTTAAACATACCGTGTCCACATACCCTTAAAGTAAAGGTGCCAAAAATCATAGCAAGCTGTGCTGCAGCCTCATTATATATAGCGGTCCCTGCCAAATGACTGCTAATTGTTATTACAGGCACAACAGCTGGTTAATAATAAACTCCCAGAGGGAGAATCACAAAGAAATAATAAATCTCAGGTTAAAGGCAAAGTGCTGGAATAAATATTTTGTAATAATTGTGATTTTTAGCCTTTTAGTTTTTTTACATCAAGTGTAAGCCGGCTTCGGCAATCGTCTGTTGTGTCCGCTATGCACTAGAAGCATCTTGAGTATGTGATTGACAAGCAATCTGGCCTATCCATAAGACCATATGGTTTCCCTCCCTTAATTAGCCAGTCCTTACTGTGCTGGTGGGAGAACAGATGCAGAGAGAAGTAAATTACCTTCATCTCTGCTGAAATAAAAATGGCACTCCACTTTATAATCGGGTTTGATCTTGGGTTGTTAACTTCTTCCATGCTGGAGATTCACAGTGCAATTTGTGTATTGCACAGTCGTCTTCAAACATCAGAATATGCATCAAATATTCATTTCTATAGTCTCCATGATGAGGGACACATTTCCCATTGGATGACTAAGGGAAATTGCAATTTATGTTTCCTCCCGTAGGAAGAATAAATGAAAATGGCATATTACTAGACGACTGAGAACTGATTTTTTATTTTTTTTTTCGCATCTGGTTCCATCATCATGGAAAAAGCAGATCATTAACTTCAGCACAATTCATTTGGTCTGGCACCTTCATCATCTGGGAGACCCAATCATTTGTGATCTGTGAAGGTCGTTTTATTCTTTTGCTCTAGAATCATCGGATGCTCGGGAATTGTAGTGCCGCAAATGGTGGTGGGAGGACGAGAGCGCGAAAAGATCGGGTGAATGGAGAAATGGCATATACCTTCATTGCAGTCTGTACAATCACCTGTAGGAGACATTCATTAATAAATCAGGTAGATTATTCAACGCCTAAAAATGGCAAACATACAGTATATTAATACCCAGACAGAAAAGGGCCCCTGTTCAAGAACAACATATGGGCCCTTTGCAGCAGAAGAGCTCCTAAAAATGAAAAATTGCACCTGTTTTGGAGGTAGAAATGGGCCCTTTGCCTCTTGGGCCCCTGTGGAGCCGCACGAGTTGCACCAATGATATGTCCGCCCCTATTAACATCTGAACAGCCACTAATCTACCATTACTACACTGTCACTACTCTACATCAGTGGACACTAGATCATCGTATTGCTACTTCTATATAATTTATGTCTGCATAGAACACCAATGATAATGGAAAACAACGTCAGCACAACCGAATCAAATGGTTAAAATGCGTTTAGTATTCCTTCAACTGGCTTCAACTTCCCCAACTGTGAAAACTTTCTTTGCTTACAATCAATACCATGGGAAAACCATTAGAACAGATGAGTAATGTGCTTACAATGTCAAAAAGTATAAATTAATTGGGCCAAAGAGAAAAGTTTACTACTTATTGCTTTCTTATATTTATTTGAAGGCTATGCACACAAAATGAATACCAAATTGCAATATAAAATTTGATTTCATGGGAATTATTTATCATTGTATTGTTTTTTTCTGTATTGGCTTTCTTGACTTTGAAGCTAACCTCGCTTAATACTGATTGTTAAAAGCAATGGACAGCTATCTGAGCAGTTTTTAAATTTTACTTAAATTCATTAATTTTGGGCTTAAAATAAAGTTTTACATAATTGGGTTGAAATGAAAATGTTGTACCATTTGTATTTAATGTGTAACGTTCACTTTCCTTCTTTTTACATAATAAACATGGTAAATAACTACCAATCAGTAGGGGTTCAGGTCCTGAGACCATCTGCTGTCGATGAATGAGCAAAACACTCGTTCATTGGGTGAATTGTTCTTTTATGCACACCATGTGCATATCATTGTGCAGATAAAAGATCATCGTTCCCGGTGGTGTATCATCCTGTGTAAACAGGACTCGTGCTGCCGAGAGCTATGGCCACCTATGAGCTCTGAGCGATCGAGTATAGATCGTGCACTGTTCAGTTTATCGATCGGCGGTCGTATCATGCCGCCTATCGGTCTTAGATTCTATGACAGTGCAAAATCTAATTTTCAGCCCTGCGACTCTTATAATTAATCGTATTCTTTGATCCTTCTGTTAGAGTATTTTTCTTATAAAGAAAAAAATATATATGAATATATTTCAGGCAACAAAAAAGAAGAATTCTGTAAGAGGGATTTAGAGAACATAAATCAGTCATGTGAATTAAGAAGAGTATTATAATTAAAACATATTCCCTTAAGAACTAAAAAGGAATTAGTGATATCTTACTTCAACAACAATATTTAATTACTTTATAATTTGGTTAAAGTAGAAAATTTCAAAATATCTTTAATTTCTGCCTAATAATCTTTATTACAATATTTTTAAAAGAATTTATAGATATGTCAAAAGTTTTTTTGTAAAATCATTTTCATCTGCTTATCACCCAGAAACCAATGGTCAGACTGAGAGGACAAATCAATCTTTGGAACAAATGTTAAGGTGCTTTGTGGCAGCGCAACAGGAGGACTGGTCTTCATATTTACTTCTCGCTGAGTTTGCTTTCAACAATCGAGTAAATCAATCTGCCGGAACCTCACCATTCTCCTGTAATTATGGTTTTCATCCCCATTTTGGCAAATTTTCTAAGATTAGTTCTGAATGCCCTCGGATGAAGGTCGCCGTGCAGAGACTTGGGGATGTCTGAAGGGAGGTTCAAAAGAATATTGGGACTGCCCAGATTCGGCAAAAATGTAAGGCAGATAGAGAAAGTTCGGTGGGTTCTATTTTTAAGATTGGGGATAAGGTTTGGTTGTTGTCTAGGAACATCAAACTTAAAGTGCCGTCGGCGAAGTTGGGTCCAAAGTTTATTGGTCCATATGAGATCATAGAGGTGGTCAATCTTGTGGCATTTCTCTTCTCCATCTACACTTTCGGCCTGGGACAGCTCATAGAATCCCACGGTATGCAGTACCATCTCTACGCTGACGACACGCAGATCTACCTCTCCGGACCTGACCTCTCCTCCTTGCTTACCAAAATCCCGCACTGTCTGTCTGCCATTTCAGCCTTCTTTTCTGCTCGCTTTCTACAACTGAACATGGACAAAACAGAATTCATCATCTTTCCCCCATCTCACTCTACCCCTCCACCAGACCTATCCATCAATGTCAATGGCTGCTCACTATCCCCAGTCCCACACGCCCGGTGCCTCGGGGTGATCCTCGACTCTGCCCTCTCTTTCAAGCCACATATCCAAGCCCTTGCCTCCTCCTGTCGTCTCAAACTCAAAAATATTTCCCGGATCCGTGCTTTCCTTGACCGCAACACTGCAAAAATGCTAGTGCATGCCCTTATCATCTCCCGCCTCGACTACTGCAACCTCCTACTCTCTGGACTCCCCTCTAGCACTCTGGCACCACTCCAATCCATCCTACACTCTGCTGCCTGACTAATCCACCTGTCCCCCCGCTATTCCCCAGCCTCTCCCCTGTGTCAAGCCCTTCACTGGCTTCCTATCGCCCAGAGACTCCAGTTCAAAACCCTCACACTGACATACAAAGCCATCCACAACCTGTCTCCTCCATACATCTGTGACATGGTCTCCCGGTACCTACCTACACGCGACCTCCGATCCTCCCAAGACCTCCTTCTCTACTCCCCTCTCATCTCTTCTTCCCATAACCGCATCCAAGACTTCTCCCGTGCTTCCCCCATACTCTGGAACTCTCTACCCCAACACATCAGACTTGCGCCTACCATAGAAACCTTCAAAAAGAACCTGAAGACTCATCTCTTCCGACAAGCCTACAGCCTGCAGTGATCCTCAACCTACTGAACAGCCGCACAGCCAGCTCTTCCCTCTCCTAGTGTATCCTCACCCACCCCCTGCAGACTGTGAGCCCTCGCGGGCAGGGTCCTCCCTCCTTATGTACTCGTGTGCCTTGTTATCTGCTCATGTTTAATGTATTTGTCTATATTTGCCCCGTATTCACATGTAAAGCGCCATGGAATAAATGGCGCTATAAAAATGTATAATAATAATAATAATAATAATTTAGGTTAAAGCTTCCTCCATCCCTTCGCATCCCTAAAGTATTCCATAAATCCCTATTAAAGGAGTATGTCCCTCCTGCATTGTCTCCCTCATCCCCGCCTCCTCCAATTTCAGTTGACAGTGGCCTGGAGTATGAGGTTCAGAGGCTTGTAGATTCTCAGAGGGTCCATAATTCCATCCAGTACCTCATCATTGTCTATAAGTGCAATGTGTAGGAGCATGTTCACATTGTGGCCATTTAACGGACAAAACAAAATGAGCAAATACCCTGTAATTAGTAAACAAGCAAATAGTAATAGTACATGTAAATAACATAGGATACTTAGTTAACAATATTTTGATCAAAAAAGGGTAAAAGTCATCCCACCACGACAAGGTATGCCCGATATCCAGAGAGGCCGAAAAACGCTGCATACAATGCACGTGTTTTTGTCATGTTTTTATGTGCATCGTTCTGTGTTTTTGCTTTTATTTTTCATCCAATCATTTCAATGAATGGAAAAAATGCAGTAGGGCTCAAAATATACTAGAAAAAATAGCAGCATGCACATGTGATTTCAGAAAGCTCATTTATTATGCTAGTATTGTAAAATGCTGTGTATTTTGCTCCAAAAAATACAGTGCGTAAATAATGCAGCAAAAATGATACCTGTAAACCTATCAAGGCAAAAGAAAACCAACCGTAGAGTCCATAATGGCAAAACTTAATAAATAATGGAATATCTTTATTTATTATATATTATCAAGGATGATAAAAGGTGGATATACACTGAAGGGTTGGAGGAGCTGACCCATTCAAGGGCAAATACTGCATGTAAATTAATTGTGTAGGGTCATATATGATGAAAATCCATCTGAACAAGGGATATAACACACAGTATAGGAATTCAATATATGGATAACAAGTAAGAACAAAATGACACTTAATACGGTATATATGCAAATAAATAAGGCACTGTGAGAAACTATATAGCGTGTCAATATATGTAGATCCATTGAAAAAAAATCACATACCAAATGGAATACATGATAGTAAAGGTAAATCCAAACCAATACATGGAGACACACTGCTGGTGTAAGCTCCCCTGATTGGATGGCGCCTGCCCCAACGCTCGCTTCAGTAAATGCCTTCATATGGAGGTGGTGTCATCCGTGGGCCAAAGGTTTAAACAGTGCCGATGGCCAATTGAGAGGAGCTTGGCAAACAGGCAACGTATGTGCCGTCCAGGAGAACCCTGACGTTCACCGCAAATGCCAGATGTGAACATATCCTTAATCTGTATATACTTTCTAACATGCACCTAAATAGGGGCCGTACAGATTGGTGCTCTAGTGGCATCATCATACAACCAAATTTTTGTAACTGTGCTGGGTATAAAATAAATTGGACCAAAAAAGCCTTAAAATCTATAAAAATAATATCTCCTTATAAATACAGGTACATTTTAATATTTAAATAAACAAAATGATTCAGCTCACTCTTTTCCAAAATGAATCCAGTCAGTGGGGAAGCCCGAAAAGCATTCCACTGGATGGAGTTTTAGGTAGATATGTCCAAGAAAGGTAAAAGATTTAGCTTCCAGTATACTGTATATATAAAAAAAATCTAATTTTATTTAATCCATTATGTAATCTATTAAAAAGTGAAAAAATATACATACTTTGCAAAAGGTTGAAGTGAATACCCTATTTAGAAACCAACGCGTTTTGAACGTTTCGAAATACATTGGTTTTCATGGAATGTATTCACTTCAAACTTTTGCAAAGTATGTATATTTTTCACTTTTTAAATGGATTAAATATAATTTGATGTTTTATAGATACAGGAAGCTTTATCCTTTACCTTTCTTGAACATATTTTTTAATGTGCAATATATTGAAGTTGAGTTAATTATGTATGTGTACATCTATATATACTAGATGGTGGCCCGATTCTAACGCATCGGGTATTCTAGAATATGCATGTCCACGTAGTATATTGCCCATTGACGTAGGATATTGCCCAGCCACGCAGTATATTGCCCAGCCATGTAGTATATTGCCCAGCCACGTAGTATATTGCCCAGCCACGTAGTATATTGCTCAGTTACGTAGTATATTGCCCATTTACGTAGTATATTGCCCAGCCATGTAGTATACAGCACAGAGCCATGTAGTATATTGTCCAGCCACGTAGTATATTGCAGAGCGAGGTAGTATATTGTCCAGCCACGTAGTATATTGCCCAGCCACGTAGTATATTATCCAGCCACGTAGTATATTGTCCAGCCACGTAGTATATTGCACAGTGACGTAGTATATTGCCCAGCCACGTAGTATATTGTCCAGCCACGTAGTATATTGTCCAGCCACGTAGTATATTGCACAGCGACGTAGTATATTGCTCAGCCTTGTAGTATACAGCACAGAGGCACGTAGGATATTGCACAGTGACATACTATATTACCGAGCCACGTATGTCACAGGTTCAAAAAATAAAAAATAAACATACTCACTTAAGGATCCGAGGGCCCCTTGTAGTTGAACATACTCACCATTCTTGTCGCTGCTCCTCAGCGTCCCATCTCTCCGCTTCCTGGGATCCAACGGCGCTGTGCAGATGAGCGTGCGGCTGCCGCCATCTTGCGTTCCCAGGATGGTTTGCGAAATTACCCATATGACTTAGCGGTCTCACGAGACCGCTAGGTCTTATGGGTAATTTTGCAAAGCATCGGTGGGAAAGGAAGATGGCGGCGGGCGCCAGCGGCTCAGCGGACAACGGAGGGTGAGTATAGCAGTTCTTTTGTTTTTGTACTATTTTTAACATTACTTTCTTTTACTATTGATGCCACATAGGCAGCATCAATAGTAAAAGGTTGGGGACACACAGGGTTAATAGCGGCAGTAACGGAATGCGTTACCGCCGGAATTAACCCTGTGTTAGCGGTGACCGGAGGGGAGTATGGAGCGGAGCGCCGGGGACACTGACTGCGGGGAGCGGAGCACCGGGGACACTGACTGTGGGGAGCGGAGCGCCGGGGACACTGACTGCGGGGAGCGGAGCGCCGGGGACACTGACTGTGGGGAGCGGAGTGCCGGGGACACTGACTGTGGGGAGCGGAGCGCCGGGGACACTGACTGTGGGGAGCGGAGCGCCAGGGACAGTGACTGTGGGGAGCGGAGCGCCGGGGACACTGACTACGGGGAGCGGAGCGCTGGGGACATTGACTGCAAGGAGCGGAGCGGGCGCCGGCCACTGACTGCGGGGAGTACGGAGCGGCCATTTTCTTCCGGACTGATTGGTCGTGGCTGTTTTGTGGCGACCAATCAGCAACTTGGATTTCCATGATAGACAGAGGCCACGACCAATGAATATCCGTGACAGAAGGACAGACAGACAGACGCAAGTACCCCTTAGACAATTATGTATATAACTAGATGGTGGCCCGATTCTAACGCATTGGGTATTCTAGAATATGCATGTCCACGCAGCCACGTAGTATATTGCCCAGTTACGTAGTATATTGCCCAGCGACGTAGTATATTGCCCAGCCACGTAGTATATTGCCCAGCCACGTAGTATATTGCCCAGCCACGTAGTATATTGCCCAGCTACGTAGTATACAGCACAGAGCCACGTAGCATATTGCCCAGCCACGTAATATATTGCCCAGTCACGTAGCATATTGCCCAGTCATGTAGTATATTGCCCAGTCACGTAGTATATTGCCCAGTCACGTAGTATATTGCCCAACCACGTAGTATGTTGCCCAGCCACATAGTATATTGCCCAGCCACGTAGTATACAGCACAGAGCCACGTAGTATATTGCCCAGCCACATAATATATTGCCCAGCCACGTAGTATATAGCACAGAGCCACGTAGTATATTGCCCAGCCCTGTAGTATATTGCCCAGCCACGTAGTATACAGCACAGAGCCATTGCCTAGCCACGTATGTCACAGGTTAAAAAACAAAAAATAAACATACTCACCTTCCGATCCGAGGGCCCCTTGTAGTTCTGTCGCCTGTGCAAGGTACAGGCGGCAGCTTCCGGTCCCAGCCTGCTCGCGCAGGCGCGCAGGGCCTATGATGACATCGCGGTCACATGACCGTGACGTCACGGCATGTCCTGCTCGCGCAGGCGCACAGGGCCTATGATGACGTCGTGGTCACATGACCATGACGTCACGGCAGGTCCTTCTGCCAGACGATCTGTGCCAACGGAACGTGGCAGTTGTATCGCGAGGAGTGGGAAAGGCGGCGTAGGTGAGTATCTAATCATTTTTTATTTTTTTAATTATTTTTAACATTAGATGTTTTTACTATTGGCGCTGCATAGGCCGCATCAATAGTAAAAAACTTGGTCACACAGGGTTAATAGCAGCGGTAACGGAGTGCGTTACCCGCGGCATAACGCGGTCCGTTACCGCGGGCATTAACCCTGTGTGAGCGGTGAGCGGAGGGTGTATGCGGGCTCCGGGCAGTCAGTGCAGTGAGTAAGGAGCTGCCATTTTCTTCCGGACTGTGCGCGTCGATGATTGGTCGCGGCAGCCATGACAGGCAGCTGCCGAGACCAATCAGTGAACGAATAACCATGACAGAAGGACAGACAGACAGTCGGAAGTGCCCCTTAGACAATTATGTATATAGATAAACATGAGTGTATGTGTGTGAGTGTGTGTGTGTATGTATCGGCAGCCAATCACTAAGCATGTGTGTGTAACAACCATGTCCACTCCACATAGCAACCAATCACTAAGCATCTTTCATTTCACCAGAGCTATTCATAAGAAGCTGAGCTGTGATTGGTTGCTATGAGCAACAGTTTTCCTTGTAGACAATTGTGGTGACGGAGGCCTATTATTCTTATCATTTCTATGGTGTTATCGTCCTTCTGTAAAGCTGGAAATAACACAATTTATTGCCATGCCAACACAGACCACCCTCTGACACAGACTGTAGGGGGAGCCCAGTATCACACAAGATAAGATTAGATACACGGCTCAGCAGACTGTATCACACAGGATAGGATTAGATACACAGCCCAGTATCACACAGGATAGGATTAGATACACGGCTCAGCAGACAATAACACACAGGATAGGATTAGATACACGGCTCAGCACACAATAACACACAGGATAGGATTAGATACACAGCTCAGCAGACAATAACACACAGGATAGGATTAGATACACAGCTCAGCAGACAATAACACACAGGATAGGATTAGATACACGGCTCAGCAGACAGTATCACACAGGATAGGATTAGATACACGGCTCAGCAGACAATAACACACAGGATAGGATTAGATACACAGCTCAGCAGACAATAACACACAGGAGAGGATTAGATACTCGGCTCAGCATACACTATGACACATGATAGGATTAGATACACAGCTCAGCAGACTGTATTGCACAGGATAAGATTAGATACACGGCTCAGCAGACAGTAACACACAGGATAGGACAAGACACACGGCTCAGCAGACAGTATCACACAGGATAGGATTAGATACACAGCTCAGCCAAAGGAGAGGACCTTTTCATTCCAACAATCCCACTCATTCCATCTGATTTGCCTTTTGATTTTAAACGCCTCCAGTTTCCACTTTGACTGGCTTTTCCAATGTCCATTAACAAGGCTCAGGGACAGTCATTGAAAGTAGTAGGAATCGATTTGCAATCTCCATGTTTTTCTCATGGTCAGCTTTACGTGGCCTGTTAAAGAGTTAGAACTGCCAAAAATCTGTTCATCTTTGCACCGGAAGGAAAAGCCAAAATTGTTGTTTATCCAAAAGGCTCTTGAATTGGTTGAAAATAAAATACTATCAATACTTAGGTAACCGTTTAGTTAATTTGTGTTGCAAATCTGTAGTGTTGAGTATATGATGTGAAATGTTTTTATGTGCAATATAATCATTGTAATTTGTTATAACTAGTAACCATGGTTAGTTACTATGCCCGGGCAATGCCAGGCTCTTCAGCTAGTTTTTTATAAAAATGAAAAAAAAAGTAATTGTACCAAAAATCCCAGTTAAGAATAAAATAGATATTACTATGTTTTATCACTTTTGGTGCCCAATCTAATTAATAATTAAATGAAGTAAATGAATTAGCGCACCGTTAAAATCTATTCACTTACTAAGGAAAAGTGGAAGACCCTTTTATCAAAAGTTGGCAGCTGTTAGAGGATATGATTAAGTTAACAGGATAATAAATATGGTAAGTGCGTAGAAAAACGGTGGCAGTTCCACATGGCTGGTAACTAGCCTGTCCCTGCGCTCTTTAAGCTGCGGAAGTGTGAAAAGAGAAGAGGGAATTTCTGTTATTATGTGAAATACTTTCTGCCTGAGCAATTAAAGAATCTCAGCAGCAGAGATGTGATGGATAAGCAAGTAAAACCTCATTAGGGGAACTGACGTAGGACAACGGCTCAGTGGCATGTGGGATAAGTGCGAGCCAATTTGGTTAAATAGCTAAAATCAAGCATTGCTTATTGTGCATCGGGGTGGAATAACCTTCCGTTAAACAGCAGCCAACTCACACAACTCTTTGTTTCTTTTTTTTCTCCCCTCCGTATAATCTCTTGTTTTCCTCTAAATCAAGTTGTTCATTCACCTGAATAATCAGGGCAAAGCAATTTTTCCTTCCGAATGACCTGTTTTTTTTTTCTCCGGTGTTCTGCTAATGTTCTTTTGAAGATCTCTTCACAGTCGGTCTGACTTTTGCGGGTTTGCACTCTGTTGGATCGCCTCGGCTCCGGGCAATCAGGGGTTAAATTGTTTGTGCGAATCGTGATTGTTTCCCCGAGATGCAGCAGACAACCCTGCACGCTGCCAAATTTGCTAATCAGTGAACTCTACAGTGGAGCGAGAGCTGCCATAATTAAAGAAGCTGTTTTGCATTCAGCGCTACCTAAACCGGAGAAATTTGTCGTGATCGGACTTGGAAAGAAAACTGGTATCGCCTGTGACTAATCGCTCAAAATTTTACACTGTGATTACGCCTCGGATGGTGCACTTTAGCGTGACTTAACTTTGGCTGTGTTCATTCCATTTTTTTTTGCAGTTTTTAAACTCGCGGAGGATGGAAGCAGCAGGCATAAGGGAAAGGCCCACAGTGCAATCTAATGGGGTAAACTAAGTGACTCTTCAAAACGCTTTAATCTGTAAATTATACAGCAAATACACTGCAATATAAGCTCAGACCAAGAAAATCTGCAAATGCATATACTGGTTTATTCTGCCTCTGGTCAGCTAATTCCCTGCTTTCTATGATTGCAGACTATGCATAGTGTACATACATCTGACAGCGAACCTGATATAACCAGTACGGCAGGCTCTTGCTTTAACACTCTCTCTTTTTTTTACAATGTCAAGAGTGTGTACGTAGTCATGTAACAATACTTTCACGTTTTAGAGTTCCTTCACACGTTAGTTTATCACGTACAAGTGCTATTCGTGTTTTTTCGCAGACTTGTTCAGATGGCAGTGTTTTTTTGTGGATCAAATTGTCCATGCAACTATTGCGGAGACATATCTGATACTGATCTGAGTGTTGGATGAAACTTGACAATGAAAGTCAATGGGTTCTTGAAAAGAATAGGACTGCATTCGGATGTCATCCATGTGCTGTCTATTTTTCACTGACTGAACGGAAAATGTGGAGAAACGTATTTTTTCTCATTAGTGGAAAAAAAATGACGAAACTCTGACTAAACACTGAGATCTGATGAAACTCAGATGAAAATCAAAGATGAAACTCAAACTGATGTCTGAATGAGGCCTTAAGGGGAGCATGATAGATAGCGTGATTTACTCTTGCTCTCCCAACCATTGGCACTGTGAATCAGACTGGCTCCATTATTACAGCTGTGTATGTATATGGGATAGTCCAAGGGGCAGGTCCCTCCCCAACAGCTTTTCCCAGTCCTAATCCTCTTGACTGATGGGTCTCTTCCTATGTGTGGTTATATCAAGAGACCTATTAGTCCAGGGGATCAAGAATGGGAGAAGCCACCAGAGACCTAAATCTTAGACTGGTCATCCAAATTGCTCGATCTCTAGTTTGATTTTAAAAGTGCGGTAAAGCAAACACGACTGTAATAATGGAGCCTGTCTCTTAATCACGCTGTCTGTGATTTGGTCAATAACATGAATCGGTTGTTTGGTTTCCTTTTAACCTGTTACTTGGGTCACTTCTCAGGAGCAGCTAGAAATTAGGACATGGCACGTAATTAGGGGGACAATGCTCGTGGATGATGACATTGTTGGTTTTTAATGGAACCAACTGATATTTTATACTCCAACCAATAACAGGAAGAGAAAAAGACTCATTTTAAAGCCCATGTCCACCCTTATGTAATATTCTACTACTTTGACTTTGTTCATGACTGCATTAATTCTATTGTTCTGCTCCGTCATAACTACATAACAGATCTCATCAGCAACTGCCAGACAACATTGGTTTATAATAAAAACTATTCATGGTGTTTGGCATTTTTCCATTAAATTTAAAACAATTTGCCAGATGTGAAGACAGCCATATACAGGGATGCGGAATGCATCCCTGTTTATGGAAAATCCCATTTCTAAAGCAGGGTCCCCTTCCATGCTCAGCTATTCACCATAGTCTGGCAGCCATCAGATGTCATCGATAGTCGCCACATCAGAGAAAATCTAGTATTAGGGCTTTTCAAAACATCGCTTTTTTTCTTGGAACCTGTTGTATCCATTAATTTTGCGATTAAACCACCGACTCATAATAATCAATGTGCCTTTTCTCATGATTTTTTTTGTACACTGATTGTTCAAGAAGAAGTGTCCTGCTTTGATCCATGTTGCAGCTAAATCAATGGGCCGATGGAAAAAAAAGAAAAAGTAAGCAGATGTCATCTGTGTGATTTCCAAATTTTAATGTTAAATGGGTAGGAGAAGCAAAGAATTCTGTTTTTCATACTAGAAAAGTGGATGCAATGCAAATTGTACAATCAGACCAAAAATGAATGGGGCCCACTGAAAAACACAGGGAACATCTTTCATGTATGAGAAGAAAAACTGTTGCGTGAAACCAGTCTTTCAACTTTTTATTATTTTTTCCAGTTCTTTACTCTGTCTATGGGCTTGTACACATGGCCTCAATTTTTGGTTTAAGTGCAATCCGGCAAAACATCGGCTTGCGCTTGGACCAATGTTTTCGGGCACCGGTCAGAGGAAAAATATTGCTACATGCCGGAGTTGGATATGATATTTGGATCACACTCAGCCATGAAAAAGACTGATAGAATGGAAAAAACGGAGACATTTTTTTCTCCATCTTCCCCTTATCAAAGAGAATCGGATCACACTGTGTTCAAAGTTTGATCAAAGTGTGATTAGCATAATCGGTCCGATGCTCTCGGATTAGAGAATATATGCTGGTCTGAACCTAGCCAATTAGAGGAAGGGGTACTGAGTAAACAAAACAGGCAATGTTGAGATTTCAGCTCTGAAGGCTGAACATTGCTAAAGGCAACTCTGAGCTGATAATGGAGAATGCCACTCAGGAATACACTTAAGTTATTAAACTCCTAAACAGAACCTGTGGTCCCGATTTTGTAAAGTAAAGACATGGCTGTAATGGCGCTGTCATTCAGATCAAATCAAACCTTTGGTGAAGAATCACAGAAAAGGAGGAGAAGATCCCCTGTACAGTCCGGACCCTGTGCACCAAAACCTAATTAGCAGAAAACTTCAAATGGTGTTTAAAGAAGAACAACAAAGTGGATTTCTTCACCAAAGGTATTGATTGGGTCAGTATGACATCGCCATTACAGCCATGTCTGTACGTTACATTACAAAATCGGGTCAACAGGTTCTCGTTAAGTCTTATTTTGATATTCATTCAGCCAAAGAATGTTCGTAAGAGTGCTTGTTGCCAATTATGGGCTGGTGTATACATGGTGCTAATCAACAACAAATAAGAAAAATGCTCATTCATTGGGTGATCATTGCCCTTATGCCGGCATAAAGATCAGTGTTGTTGGCACCTCATTTTCTCGCCAACAACATAATGCCGAACAATTGCAATACAGATAATTCTCCACCATGTTGTCCTTGTTGGTTCTCATGAACAGGCATAGAAACAAGCACCGATTAACTTGTATAGAGTCGGTCAGCGCTTGTTAGGTCAAAATCTACCCTTCTAATTTGGATTGAAGCCTATATACAGATGGTAAAGTGAACAGTAGGACACTTGTAGTCTACCTTTTACCTTATCTGGACTAGAATATTGATTTCCAGCAGATCACTTCTAGGGATTGACAGAATCACTTGTTATTACGCGTTCTTGTATCTCTAGCAGTGGAAGAGTCTTTCAGAACGGCGAGTTTCGGAATGGTTTTGTGGGCTATCACATCGCAGCTAGAGTTCTGTATCACCGGTGACTGCTCCGTGGAGACTTCTCACCTTGTTGCTCCGATAAAGAGGGTGAAAAGAGATAATGAAAGAGAGAAAGTAAATGTTCTGCTTTGTGTGCCTGGAAGTGGTAATTAAACATAGCCGAGCATTTCTAAGAAGAGGCGAATCCTTCAACAGGAATGGAGAGGTTATTATTTTGAAATTTCCAGAGGTTAGTGATGGCGCTTCATGCATAACTAATCCACAAAGCATCTCTCCAGCTAGTTAAACCAAGGAGTCATTTTAATATTCCACTGCCTTAGGTGTCGAATGCTGATAGACAAGTATTTATGTGCATTGAACACCATTGGGTCATTTCAGAGTAGGGAATTAATTGTTTTAGCACCGACAGAGTTTGCATGCCAATTGTTCTTCTTTTCTACTTTTTTTTCTTCTGTAACATTTAGTCGAGGCAATGGAGTTTAGATTTCAGTCACCTGGAGCAGCAATCCCGCGCAGCCGAGGATGGGACCGACCAAAGCACCTTTTGAACTACATCTCACAGCTAATTGAGAGAAGCTTCCTCAGAAACGCACAGAAATTAGATTGCGTGTCAGCGATTGACAGAAACTGTCTGCTTCTAATTTTCTCCACTGCTTTGTGATGTAATGTGATGTGATGTAAATGGCAGGGAGCTGATTTGATTAATAAACTAATGACATTGCTTCTAGGTTAACCCTTTGCTGCGCCTGTTGCGCTCTTGGGAAAATGACATACAATATGCAGCATATTTCAGCAGTTTATGGGGCAGCAATGTCAATTTTTTTAATGGAAAATATTTTTCCATGTGATGTTATGTCTGATTGCACTAAAGGAGTTCACCTGACCAGGTATCACAAGCACACATTACACTTCACACTCTGGCAACTAGGGGGAGCAAAAGGCACTATGTATTAGGCCACTCCTCACACTGGTAAAACTAGGGGTCGGATAGGAAGTTAGAACAGAACGCAGCCTGGGAGAGTCCAGGGAGGACCTGTCAGGGGTGGATTCCTGACAGGGGCCTAGCAGAACCAATAGAAAGCAATGGAACCGCGCCTGCACTACTTTGCGGTGGTATCCTAAGAAAGGACACGAAGAGAAGGATATTGTGGAAATGTGAGAAATGAGATCAAAGCACAAAGGAGAGCCAGTAGGAGTCGTGCCCCGAGAACGGCAACATCCTACTGAGGCGCGTAGCCGGTGACCGGAACACCGAGGGAGTAACTGACTTCAAGCATTACTTCAAATATCGCAGGACAGTTGATTATAGGTCAGCTGTCTACCCTACCTCACCTAAGAAGACATAGGGGTCAAGTGTGAAGAGGGGCGTCTCTAGGGTCCCAGAATAGCTCCGAGCCTTCCCGTCAAACGGGTGCGTCCTATGCAGATAAACTTGGGGGACGGAGAGAGAGAGAGAGAGAGAGAAAGAATGAACACGAGAGTTGTGAGGACTATCCCGAATGCTCAGCAGGGAAGAACTACAACACACAGGCGCTAGTGGTAGGCACTGATTTCCACCTGCAAAGGGAACTCTGGATGTGCCTTCGAACCGGCCGGTCTCAGACAGCCCAGTTAGCAGTGCTCTGGATTGAGGATCCCAAAGCCTTCAGTAAAAGGTAAAGAGACTGCAACCTGTGTCCTCGTTATTGACTGCACCTCACACCATCACCATCCACCTTACTGGGAAGCCCTGGGGACATACTTCACCTGTGGGAAGGTATACCATCCAGCTGCCATAACACCACCCCAGCGGATCCCAAGCAGCGTCGGTCACCCTGACCGAATGCCACAGGTGGCGTCACGAAACCTTGGCCGACTTTCATCACCCCTTTCATTGGACGCCACTTAGCAGGGTCACGGACCGAGTCCAGCCACCGTGACGACCCTAGAACCGAGATAGAGAGGACCGGTACCGAGTAACCCGCAGCCCTGCGTCTGGGGGTGCTCCACATGCATGGACAGAGCACATACATACCAACACATGCATGGATGGAGCACATACATAGCAACACAGGCCTCCAAACAGCCCTACAAACAGTTTAATGGCCCCATACAGCCCTCCACACAGTATGATGAACCCCACACAAAACTTCACACTGTATAATTGCTCGCATACAGCATAATGGCCCCACATTGCTTTCCATATAGTATAATAGGTTCCACAGAGCATTTCATATAGTGTAATGCACCCCCATAGTCCTCCATATAGTATAATGGGCCACATAGTCCTCCATATAGTGTAATGCACTCCCTATAGTCCTCCATATAGTATTATGCACCCCTGATAGTACTCCATATAGTATAATACTCTCTCCATAGTCCTCGGTATTCTAGAGTGCACTCCCCATAGTCCTCCAGATGGTATAATGCACCTCATATAGTCCTCCATATTGCATAATGTTCTCCCATAGTCCTCCATATAGTATAATGCACCCTATAGTCCTCCAAATAGTATACTGCAAACTGCATGCATGTATTTCTATGCAGCCGCATGCTTCGGTCCCAAATGCGGATGGCAGTGCTGGGTATTGATGCGAGAGACTCAAGTTTCTTGCATCACACTCACAAGTGTGACACCGGCCTTAGTTATAGATCTGCCTATTGTCTCAATAATTAGAAAGCTTGTCCTACTCCTGCATGAGCACTGAAGTCAGGCCAGTATCTATCTATCTATCTATCTATCTATCTATCTATCTATCTATCTATCTATCTATCTATCTATCTATCTATCTATCTATCTCTACAGTATATCTCTCTGAATACTATGTGGATCTATTACAACATTCAACAACAGATTTGCATTTTTCTACAGTCTGGCATCTCATGGTCAGGAAGGTTCTGGATTATTGGAAGTTTACTTTGTATATTGTAGTTTGTGTACCTTGGAGAGGACAGAAAAGTTCAGTAAGAAAACTGGCGCTGTGTAAAGCTCAACACATCACCTGCTAATGTATGTGGAGCACAGGGAGTAAGCTTTGCTGCTCAGAAGCAATGTTGGCAGCTTGTTTCTCCGCTGTCACAAGATTTATATCCCTCTGTTTTGAGTCTTATTCCTACACAGTATGGTTCTCAGTAAATGTTTATTTGTATGAAAACTCGCTGGTGAGCCGAGCCCGGGAATCTCAGGATGGCAGTTTTTCAATACAGACTGCCTGCAAATTGCTATTCTAAGTCTAGGCAAAATGTCATTTCTCATCGGTTCTTGAAGGGACAGAGTATGCTGGGGGTTGTAACTGAGATAAGCACAAAATGCCAGTGCACAGTGTATAATAAAGTGGGTCTTTGTATATAAACATTTTTTAAATAATTGAGAATAATAGACATATTGTGCAGTACATAGATTTTGTGGATGTGTTTAGCAGTGTTTGCTTATGGTCAGCCATAAATATGATATATATGCATAAAGACAGGGATGACACTGGGCTTTCTTCACCATGGCAAGTATTTAGCTTAAGGCCCCTACTAGACAAAATAATATATTTTGACAACTCCACATTGATTTTTAGTTCAGCGTCCCTGCCAGAAGCTTGTCCTACCTCAACACTGCTAATGACGACATGTCCACACTTTTCAAAGTGAATCAGTTGCCAAAATATTAGGAATTTTCATAATTAATAATAATAAAAATAATAATCATCATCATCATCATCTTATTTATGCCAACATATTCAGGAGCAGTTTATAATTCAGAGGGTATTAATATAACCTCATCATTTAATCTTGCTGCTACTGACAGTGGAAACCTATGTCACATGCCATCAGCCCTAATTAATGACATACGTGGACATATAGACATTTCCCAAATCCATGAGTGATCAATAAGCAAGAATTGTACGCAGTCACCAACATGTCCTCCCCCCAAAATAAATATTGCATGTTAATTGAATGTTTATCGCTTAGTTATTTACTAACTATACATATTATTCTTTATCACTGAGTTCCAAATAGTAGTTGAAAGAAATAGAAAAAAAAATAACCAAGTAGAATATGAAAAATATTTGGACCACTTCGGTGTAATGAAGATTTGCCTGCAACTAATCATTCTAATGATGTTAGACAACCTCATTCAGACTTTGACTTCTCCAGCAATCAAAAATATCAGACATGTAGCATGCCAACTTGTCCCCCACCCTGGTTTTTGCCTGTTGGCTTCTTTTTGGGGACAATTTCAGTCCAAAAGATCCACCTTAAAGGTTGGAAATTCAAATGAATGTCCATAAATGTAATACAAGAAGGCCTAAGTCCACCAAAATTGTGGCTCAAAAATTTCCTGAGCCTAAGACCGTTGTCCCACTAGCAACTGCAATGCGAGAAACTTGCCTCAATACCTGGCACTGCCTGTGACGGTTAGGTTCGGAACGTTCAGCTGCATAGAAATACGTGCAGCCACACGCTCCGGTCCCGAGTGCTGGCGGCAGTGCCGGGTATTGAGGCGAGAGACTCACGCGAGTTTCTCGCATTGCAGTTGCAAGTGGGACACCGGCCTAATAGTGCATATCTCATTATGAGACAAACCCTTTTATAAATACAAGGTGCTACAGCCTTGCATAGTTATTAAACATTATTTATTTTACTCACTTATATAGCACCATTAATTCCACAGCTTTGCAAAGATTATCATCACTGTCCCCATTGGGGCTGACAATGTAGATTCCCTATCAGTAAGGGTACCGTCACATTAAGTGACGCTGCAGCGATATAGACAACGATGCCGATCGCTGCAGTGTCACACAGACAGCTCTCCAGCGACCAATGATGCTGAGGTCCCCGGGTAACCAGGGTAAACATCGGGTTACTAAGCGCAGGGCCTTGCTTAGTAACCCGATATTTACCCTGGTTACCTAAAAAAAAAACACTACATACTTACATTCCGGTGTCTGTCGCGTCCCTCGCCATCAGCTTCCCGCACTGACTGTGAGGGCCGGCCGTAAAGCAGGGCACAGCGGTGACGTCACCGCTGTGCTTTATGGCCGGCGCTGACAGTCAGTGCGGGAATCTGACTGCGAGGGACGTGACAGACACCGGAATGTAAGTATGTAGTGTTTTTTTTTTTTTTAGGTAACCAGGGTAAATATCGGGTTACTAAGCACGGCCCTGCGCTTAGTAACCCGATGTTGTACTCTGGTTACCAGTGAAAACATTGCTGGATCGGCGTCACACACGCCGATTCAGCGATGACAGCGGGTGATCCAGTGACGAAATAAAGTTCTGACCTTCTAGCTCCGACCAGCGATGTCACAGCAGGATCCTGATCGCTGCTGCGTGTCAAACACAACGATATCGCTAGCCAGGATGCTGCAATGTCACGGATCGCTATCGTTATCGTTGTTAAGTTGTTCAGTGTGAAGGTACCTTAAGTCTTTGGCATGTGGGAGGAAACTGGAGCAAATCCACGCAAACAAGGGGAGAACAGGCAAACTCGTTGCAGATGTTGTCCTTGGTGGGATTTGAACCCAGGACCCAAGCCCTGCAAGGCTGCAATGCCAGCCACTGAGCTACCGTGCTATGAAATTGTTAATATAACAATCAACAGAGATTTTCACAACGTCAGGTATGGACTGAGGCTGAAATTCAACCCTGGCATTTGAAATCACACAGGCCAGTACTGTCCCCAAGCACCAGTTGGGATATATTACTAATGCTTTGTCACAACTCTCAACAGTATGTGTATTTTGAGAACACAGATTCTGTTAACAACATAGCAGGCAAGGTAGCCCAAGACCAGAAAGAGCCTTCTGTAATTTGCCAGAATTGCCAGTCCGGTCCTGCATAATGTACCGCATTTTTCCGACTATAAGACGCACTTTTTCCCCAAAAAAATTGTGAGAAAAATGGAGGGTGCGTCTTATAGTTGGAAGGTAGGCTTACTGGCATTGTGGCGGCAACAGAGGTGCGGGGATGATGTGGCGCGGTGACCGGTATGGCGTGAGCAGGGACCTGTCCACATTTGAGGTGAATCCGTGGCCCGGTATTGAAGGAGAGAAGCAGAGCTGGGTGAGTTACGGTTTTCCCGGTGGTGGCGGCCATCTTCCTGAGGCCGCGCGTGCGCATATTGAGTTTTCTGCTGCCTCGCACTTCAGGAAAATGGCCGCGGGAGGCCGCGCGTGTGCAGATAGAGATCGCGGCGGCCATTTTCCTGAAGCCGAGTTCGCAGATTGAGATCTCGGCTTCAGGAAAATGGCCGCCGCGATCTCCATCTGCGCATGCGCGGCCTCCCGCGGCCATTTTCCTGAAGCCCTGGGAAGCAGAGTACTGAATCTTGAATGTTCGCCTGCTGCTCTCTCTGTATACACCCCCGTGCCGTGAAGTTTTTAAATAAATACCTGTTTTAAGAAGACCGGTGAGTGCCGCCAAGTTTCTTCTTCATTACTGCATCATTGATGGTCGTTGTTCTGGCCGTAGCACCCAAGGTCTGCCAGCTGGCTGAAGCCTGTGAGTTCTATGCTATTTTGGTCGGAGTAGCGGTGGTGCGGTCAGCTGTTCTCTTTCCCGCATGTAGAGTACTGAATCTGCGCACGCGCGGCCTCAGAAAGATGGCCGCCGCCACCGGGAAAACCATAACTCACCCAGCTCTGCTGCTCTCCTTCAATACCGGGCCGCGGATTCACCTCAAATGTGGACAGGACCCTGCTCACGCCATACTGGTCACCGCGCCACATCATCCCTGCACCTCTGTCGCCGCCACAATGCCGGTATGCCCGCCTCCACCGGGAAAACCGTGACTCACCCAGCTCTGCTGCTCTCCTTCAATACTGCCGTGGCGTCACCTCAAATGTGGAAGGGACCCTGGCTGCCGCCACCTGAGGATGTGACCGCACATCTGCCGCCGCCACAGCACTGCCGCAACCTCCCCATGGACACCAGGCCATGGCGTCGCCCACGTAAGCAGGATGGGACCCTGCTCAGGTGCACACCGTTCCGCCCACCGCACCTCAGCATCACCTCACCTCTGCCACCACCATGCCTCCTGTGACCCTGCTCTGCCACTGCCTGCCCTCAGGTAAGAGATCTTAAATTCGTACAATAAGACGGACCCCCATCTTATAAAAAAATCTTTTTTTCTGCAATTTTCACCCCAAATTTGGGGTGCGTCTTATGGTACGGTGCGTCTTATAGTCCGAAAAATACGGTATATCGCAATTACCAGAGGTGGACATATCGTTGGTGCAACCTGAGGTCCAAGAGGTCAGACGGCCACTTCTACCTCCAAAGCAAATGGAATTATATATTACGATGAGGTATTGGACTGCAAAGGGTCCGTATAGTGTTCTGGCACTGGGACCCCCTTCCATCTGTATCTTCCTCTGATAATTACTGTCAATTTAATTGTAATATTCCAAGACATGCAGACCTATAGTAAAACCTTGAGTCCCTGTATGATCTCGTCAAAGTGAAGCCTAGTGGACAATGGCTTTGGGCCCCCATCAGCCGGTATGCGAGGTCACATTCTGACGGCACCATCATGATGTGTTATTCACAATGTGTGATTTAGCCACTAAACCCAAGTGCCAGAATGCTGAACCTCGTCCAGATAGTACAAAGCCGCCAAATATGACAGTGATCCTTTACAGCGGCCCCGAGGCTAATGTCTAATACTGGTCTCCGTAAAAAGCACTCTATTCAGAATCAGCCAAGCTAGCAGCAATGTTGCCAGCTACATATGTATAAACATTACTCTCCCATACAAATAAACAGTATATTAACCATTGTGTGTGTAATGGATTCTGCCACTTGCATTTAGAAGCTCTTAAATCCCAGAATTGTTAACACAGGAGTCAAACTCACTGACTATGCATAACCTTTCTATACAGTACTTACATGGCATTGTTGACAGCTGTGAGCCCGGCAGAAAACATTTCTAGCAATGGAGCTCCAATTTTCTGGCTAGAACAATACATTTTCAAATCATTAAATGGGTGTCGTTTAACATTTTTATTCACTCAGCAATAATCAATTTAATATATTCATCTTTTGCAGAGAATGGGTCTTGCTTTAGTGCACAGAATATATTTTCATTACAAAAAGAGGTATTTTAACAATCTCATTTGCTTTTGCGCATTAACTTTGGCGCATCGAGGGAAGCACATGTTTGACAATTGCGCACTTTTTTTTTTCTTGACTGTACAGAGAAGATGCACACGGAAAATTCTTATTTCATGAAATATTCTGCTTCGAAATATATTGTTGCTACTCAAAATAATATTCCCTATTGTGACCAAACATAACATGTCCGTGCATAGGGAAAGAGCAGAAAATCTATACAGTTCTAGTAATGCATTGTCTATGTACCTATTTATGTATCTGTCTATATATCTATCTATTGATCTCATAGCTACGTATCTATTTATCCAATATTAATTGATCAATCGATTCTATCTATTCTTTTTATCTAGCTACTGTATCAATTTATTCATTTACTTATGTTAATTTATTTTACTCCCTTATACAGCGCCATTAATTCCACAGCACTTTCCAGACATCATCAACACTGTCCCCATCAGGCCTCACAATCTGGTTTCCTTATGTTTTTGGAGTATCTGTTTATTTAGTATCTGTTCATATATCTGCAGAGGGGCATTTTAGGATTTGCTCAGGGGCGGACATATCATTGGTGCAACCTCCGCAGCCGCACAGGAGCCCAGGAGTTAAGGGGGTCCATTTCCACATCCAAAGCTGCAGGAATTGTGCATTCTGATGAGCTATTAGGCTGCAAAGGGCCCACATACTGTTCTTGCACAGGGGCCCTCACCTTACCATGTCCGCCAGTGCCTTTGCTTTAACCCTTTAAACTTTTTGTCCCATGATCTGTCTTTAAGAGAGCATCTATCCTCTGCCTCCTGGCCTTTTGGTTGATAGTCTTTGAACCAGCATAATCACACTGCTGATGTGAACTGTGTGGTCTCCGATGCTGCAGAATCGGAGGTGCGCAGAGAAGTTGAAGCAGACTGGATCCAGCCATCAATTTACAATACCCTGGACTCTCTGGATATTTCTTATTTCATACCGACCAGCAGTGCAGCACACCCACTATTGATTCAGTCCCTCGTCTTTCTTTATAGGACTCCTGCATATTAAAAAAAAAAATTTCAGTTAAAACATTTGCATCAATAGCCAACTTGCCTATACTTCATCAAACTTCATCTGTTCATTTTTTCTTTTGGGATGCCGCTTAGACCGGAACTGGTGATTTCACTAGGCTGACCCAGGTAGCCTGCTACATTCACTTGGGCTATATGATGTTGGTTACAGCCTCAGTATAGGACCACAATCCCACTTCCCTCCAAACAGTTCTACTTTGGTTTCATCAGACCATATGACGTTCTCCCAATACTCATCTGGACAATCCAAATGTTCTCTAGCAAACTTCAGGCAAGATCGGGAACATGTACTGGCTCAAGCAGGAGGACACATCTGGCACTGCAGGATCTGAGTCCCTGGCGGTGTCATGTTTTACTGATGGTAGCCTTTGTTATGGTGGTCCCAGGTCTATGCAGGTATTCACTAGGTCCCCCTGTGTGGTTCTGGGATTTTTGCTCACCGGTTTTTGTGATAATTTTGACCCCACAGGGTCCCAAATGGGGTTCCTTGCGTGGACCCCCAGATCAAGGGAGATTATCAGTGGTCTTGTTTGTCTTTCATTTTCTTATTATTGCTCCCACAGTTGATTTCATCACACCAAACTGCTTGCCTATTGCAGATTCAGTCTTCCCAGCCTGGTGCAGGGCTACAATTTTGCATCTGGTGTCCTTTGACAGCTCTTTGGTCTTCACCATAGTGGAGTCTGGAGTGTGACTGTTTGACATTTTGGACAGGTGTCTTTTATACTGTTAACAAGTCAAACAGGAGGCCATTACTACAGGTAATGAGTGGAGTACAGAGGAGCAGCAAAACGAGGCAGAGATGCTTACCTGCCTAGGCCTCTAAACAAATGCAGAGGACCCATGTGGTTAAGATGGAGACTACACAGGTGCAGCATAACCGATGAGGCAGCCACTCTCAACCTACCAAACTAATGGAGGGGGTGGCTGCTTGGCACATTGCTGCACATAAAAGACTTGTATGTGGCACTGTTCACACAATGGAGATGCACAGCATCCAGGCAAGCCTAGTAGTGACACCCTTCTATTAGATCAGGCGGGCCTGCCCAGCGCTATCCAAATGCACCCCATGTGAACAGACACCACAGTTTACAAGACAAAAATGGGCCCAACTGCACCCCGAAAAAAAGTGCAAAAAACACAAAAAAAAATAAACATTTTTTGTGAGGTATTAGTTTATACTTTGGCCAAAATAGAGGATCATTGAATCCTCTTCTTGTGCTCTTGCTGTTTAGTAGAAGGAGGACAGAGGAGCCTCTGAAATAAGAAGTTACAGGTCTGTGAGAGCCAGAAATCTTGCATGTTTTTAAGCGGCCAAATACTTATTTTCTACCATAAACACCATAATTTCCAAAATAAATCTTGCCAAATCAGACAAGGTGATTTTCTGGATTTGTTTTCTCATTTTGACTCTCATAGTTGTGGTCTACCTATGATGCCAATTACAGGCCTCTCTCATCTTTTTAAGTGGGATAACTTGCACAATTGGTGGCTGAATAAATACTTTTTTCCCCACTGTATATAACAATGAACTTGGTTGATTGTTAAATGAATAAGATGCCGCCTCTGTCTGTACATAGTGATTCAAGTATATTGTGCCAAGTACTGCTTATTTAAGAGGGTGGTGGCCCAGTCTTGCACAGGGTCCCACCGGAGGATTTTCCTGTTCTCCTGTCAGCCAGTCCAAACCTGGTCTTGAGAGACAAGACCACTGACAAGATGTCACTAGCAACTTTTAATTGAAGAGCTGATATGTTATCTATTCTGCTAGGATGTATCCTAAGTTATTGAGCTTGATAATTCCTTTATACAGATCCAAAAATGCTTGGGTTTGTACATGGACAGAGGAATAAAAGGACTTTTTCTATTTTTCGATGAACCCAGTGAGTACTGACACTTTTTTTCTACATTTTTGTCTACTACACTAAATGGATTTGCACTTTTCGGACTATTGAGCTTTTTGGGGGAATGTGCTGAGGAAATCTCCTTTTCTGGATATACTACGATTTTGTCCCACCACCATACGGTCATCTATTCTCACTCATAAACCATAGGATACAACTCCCCTCGTAGGGAAAATGAAGCTCAAAGAGTTTATTGTACGGTACTTTCTGCAAAAGACTACATTAATATTATAGATTCCTCAGCACGGCTTTCTATTACACCAGTTATTACATATGCATTTTGCAAGCTTCTTAAAACAGCGGAAAAAAATAAACATTTTATTTTGGTGAAAAATAACTCAGTGACATTTGCTTGTATTGAACTTTTGTTGACACTTATAGTCAAAAAGACAATTAATCAGAGACACGTTGTTTTCCAGTGCGGTAATGTGAGAGACTATGATATTCATCCACTGTCTGCTGATGGGAACAGTCAGGCAGGATGTAATCGTGTATCAACTAATCAGCTTGGATCAGCACTAGAATTCCATCATATCTGTGCCCTAAAAACTCCAGTCTTCAGACTTTTAAAAAGAATAATGATTCTTTGCTGCAAACTAAAATGTTAAAACTAATATTTATAAATCCATTGTGTTTGCAATTTACTCTATAACACAGACTATGGGCCCGATTCATATACACACCAGTCTCAATGGAGGAGCTTCAACCATTTCAATCTGGAGTGAAAAGGCCAAAAGTGGCAAAATGAGCAAATGCATGCTGTGTCTTTTCAACATTGGCCACCATGTATGTTACGTATGTACAGTACAGACCAAAAGTTTGGACACACCTTCTCATTAAACATTTTTCTGCATTTTCATGACTATGAAAATTGTAGATTCACACTGAAGGCATCAAAACAATGAATTAACACATGTGGAATTATATATTGAGCAAAAAAGTGTGAAACAACTGAAATTATGATTTATATTCTAGGTTCTTCAAAGTAGCCACCTTTTGCTTTGATGATTGCTTTGCACACTCTTGGCATTCTCTTGATGAGCTTTTAGAGGTAGTCACCGGGAATGGTCTTCCAACAATCTTGAAGGAGTTCCCAGAGATGCTTAGCACTTGTTGGCCCTTTTGACTTCACTCTGCGGTCCAGCTCACCCCAAACCATCTCGATTGGGTTCAGGTCTGGTGACTGTGGAGGCCAGGTCATCTGGTGTAGCACTCCATCTCTCTCCTTCTTGGTCAAATAGCCCTTATACAGCCTGGAGGTGTGTTTGGGGTCATTGTCCTGTTGAAAAATAAATGATGGTCCAACTAAACGCAAACCGAATGGAGTAGCATGCCGCTGCAAGATGCAGTGGTAGCCATACTGGTTCAGAATATCTTCAATTTTGAATAAATCCCCAACAGTGTCACCAGCAAAGCACCCCCACACCATCACACCTCCTCCTCCATGCTTCACGGTGGGAACCAGGCATGTAGAGTCCATCCGTTCACCTTTTCTGCATTGCACAAAGACACGGTGGTTGGAACCATAGATCTCAAATTTGGACTCATCAGACCAAAGCACAGATTTCCAGTGGTCTAATGTCCATTCCTTGTGTGCTTTAGCCCAAACAAGTCTCTTCTGCTTGCTGCCTGTCCTTAGCAGTGGTTATCTAGCAGCTATTTTACCATGAAGGCCTGCTGCACAAAGTCTCCTCTTAAGGCCGGAGTCACACTACAGCGAGATACGGCCAAGTCTCGCTGGTTAAAAGCAAGCTCTGGTACCTGCACCCCGGAGCGGAGCGTGCGGCTCCATGTATTGCTATGCGGCTGCACGCTCCGCTCTGAAGTGCCGGTGCCAGAGCTTGGTTTTAACCAGCGAGACTCGGCCGTATATCGCTGTGTGTGACCCCGGCCTAACAGTTGTTGTAGAGATGTGTCTGCTGCTAGAACTCTGTGTGGCATTGACCTGGTCTCTAATCTGAGCTGCTGTTAACCTGCGATTTCTGAGGCTGGTGACTCGGATAAACCTATCCTCAGAAGCAGAGGTGACTCTTGGTCTTCCTTTCCTGGGGCGGTCCTCATGTGAGCCAGTTTCTTTGTAGCGCTTGATGGTTTTTGCCACTGCACTTGGGGACACTTTCAAAGTTTGCCCAATTTTTCGGACTGACTGACCTTCATTTCTTAAAGTAATGATGGCCACTCATTTTTCTTTACTTAGCTGCTTTTTTCTTGCCATAATGCAAATTCTAACAGTCTATTCAGTAGGATTATCAGCTGTGTATCCACCAGACTTCTGCACAACACAACTGATGGTCCCAACCCCATTTATACGGCAAGAAATCCCTCTTATTAAATCTGACAGGGCACACCTGTGAAGTGAAAACCATTCCCGATGACTACCTCTTGAAGCTCATCAAGAGAATGCCAAGATTGTGCATTTTAGTCATCAAAGCAAAAGGTGGCTACTTTGAAGAACCTAGAATATAAGACATATTTTCAGTAGTTTCACACTTTTTTGTTAAGTATATAATTCCACATGTGTTAATTCATAGTTTTGATGCCTTCAGTGTGAATGTACAATTTTCATAGTCATGAAAATACAGAAAAATCTTTAAATGAGAAGGTGTGTCCAAACTTTTGGTCTGTACTGTATGTATAAAAGGTCTAGACCTTACCAAAGATCTTATTTTGCTGACAAGGAAATATAGAGACTGGCAGCCTTAAAACACAGTTCTAAAATAGTTGCATGACAGCAGAACTTGTTTGAGAATTGCTGTTGTGAAACACATGTCACCGTGTAGCCTTATAGTCTATAGGGTTGTTCGCATGTCCATGTGTTTTTGCCTATCAAGTAGTCCACACCAAAAGCACAGAGACATGTTTGAATGTTTGATTTTGATCCCAATCATGGATCACTCTTGGCAATGCAAGTCTGTGGGTCCATGAAAAAAATTGGAAAACGCTCAGATGCCATATGTGTGCTGCCCATTTTTCATATTTGTTTAATAGAAGATTGAGAAAATTGATCGTATGCAAAAAAAAAACCTGACAGCACTCTGGGTGGTACTTGACACTCTGAGCAAACACTGATGATCAGCCCATTTTTTGTGTTAACAAAAAACAAATCACTGAATGAGCCCTTATGAGTAGAGATGAGCAAATCCGAACTTAAAGAAATTGGGGTTTGTACCAGTTAGTGTCTCCTGGAAGTTCCTTGCAATGTTTGGATTATGGGGAAGGAGAGAGAGAGATTTTCCAGCTCAAGAGTTTGTGTCCTCATTGCTTTCATTGAGGTTCAGGCTTTGGTTCAAGTTCGGGTTCAGTTCTGGTACCTGTTCCAAACTTTGGAATAAAGTTTGGGTTGTGTACCAGAAACGTCCATGGGTCCGCTCATCCTTACTTATGAATACAAAGTATGGAACATATTTTCCATTGGCATGCCATAGACTTGCAGTTCTGCTACTGTAGGATTTACCGGTTGTCTGTGAACACTTCCTGTGACCAGGGGAGTAACTACAACAGGTGCAGGGGTTGCAATCGCACCCAGGTCCGGAGGCCCTAAAAGTCCCTTTGGCCTATAGAGAAAGACTATTGCTATTAAAGATTTAAAATATTTGGGGGCCCCGTTGGAGCTTTCGCACCGGGGCCCATGAGTTTCAAGTTACGCCACTGCCTGTGACTATTGTTCCACAAATACAGACTCTGAAAAACTGAATTTGTACGGTGTCCCATATGCATATGCTTCTGAAAGGAAACAAAAAAATAATTGTACTGTAAGTGAGTTAGACATGAACAGAATTCTCTAATAAATGTTTCAAAAAGTGTTTACATAGACAAAATGTACATTCAGAAAGCAAGCCCGCTGTCCTGTTGGGACTACCCATCCTCCCTGACTGTTATGTATTCTCCCAACGCTGCCTTTTGTCAGCTCAACACTCAGAAGTGTTTAGAAGGATGCAGCCAGAAAGGGAAATTAGCACATTCCAGTGTGTGCCCCGGGCCGCCTAGAGATTTCACCATCCACTCGGATGTCACTTCAGCTGCCATCATCCTCACCTACAGCTTCCATTTCTAATCGGAAGAGACAAATCTAATTTTTGTCTTGCCAGTTAATAAAACGTGTGTTGACTCTAATTTATAGAGCAGTAATGGTGCTCAACTTGATGCAGTTTAGGCTACTTTCACACATCAGGTATTCAGTGTCAGGCACAATCCGGCGAATGTTGGAAAAACTGGATCCGGCGCAGATTGTGAAAAACTGATGCGACGGATCCATTTTTTTGACGGATCCGGCTAGCCTATCTAGATTATTGGATAAAAAATACAAATTTGGAGCATGCTCAGTTTAAAAAACCGGATCAGGCCACCGGATCCGCCTTTTTCCAGACCGGCACCTTCTGGTTCCCATAGGCTTCCATTCTAGCAAACAGCCGGATGCGCCGGATCCGGCGCTTCAGGCTTTTTCGTCGGAGACAAAAAACGTTGCTATGGACGGTTTTTCAAGAAACCGGAAGCGGCAGATTTGCCGGATCTGGCGAAAACAGGACTAAACACAATGTCATCCGGTGCAATCCGGCACTAATGCAAGTCTATGGGAAAAAAACCTGATCCGGTGGCAACATTCGCCTGATCCGTTTTTTTCAAAATTAGCTGGATTTAGCCTAACACTGAAAACCTGATGTGTGAAAGTAGCCTAAGTGATCAGTTTCGTGCTGAGGTTATCACTGTTGCGGGGAGCATCGCCAAATCATTTGCACATATTTTTGATTAGTTAATCTAGTGCTCTTTGAGATAAATTTGTCTGTTGTCGTGTAAATACTAGGACTTCCATTTCTGACATTAGAGATGTGTATAAAGGGGATATCTGGGTCTTAAAAAAAAGTGCCGAAAAACTAACAGGCATGTAGTTGCTAACAAAGGCAACTACCTGTTGTACCTGTTGCCAGTCATTGACCATTCCTGCTGGAGATTTAGCAGCTCCCTGTCAAATTAGCAGTGGTTTTTCTTCCTGTTTGCAGAGCAGTACTACTAGCGTCATGCTGATTGACAGCCAGCTTCCCTCAATTAGGCAGAGGGGAGCCGGCTGTCAATCAGCATGACAGCAGAAGTCCCATACTGTCAGCAGGAACAGAAACTGACACTCTATTGATATGACGTCAGCAGAAGTCTGTGACCGCGCTGTGCAAGCAGAGAATGGCGCCGGGCACAACAGGCAGGTCAACCTTGAATGACAACTTCAACTGGATGCCCACCACTAGGCTATGACATCTGTAAGGAAGAAAATTGGCAAGGTGTCACATTATTATTATTTCAGCCAATGGTTCACAGACAACCTGTCAAGCGCCTGTGTTCAAATCCTTGAGCCTGTGCTTTGTGGTCGGCTGCTCTGTCCGCCAAGTCACAGCAGATACACCTTTTCTCAGGGTATTTAGTTTATCTTATCCTTGCTTCAGTCTTTTTATGGTAACAGGTGCTTTCAGTTCCTCATTTGTTTGCCATATCACCTTTCAGGTTCAGCTTATTATTATTTATTATTATTATAGCACTATTTATTCCATGGCGCTTTACATGATGGGAGGGGCATACATAACAAAAAACAGGTACAGTAATCTTAAACAATACAAGTCATGACTGGTACTGAAGGAGAGAGGACCCTGCCCGCGAGGGCTCACAATCTACAAATTATTCTTTTTCCTTGCCGGAATATTTTTTATTTTGTTAAAGTAGCTGAGTGAGACTAAATTTACTTTCTATTTATTTTATTTGGAGAAACCAAGCGACCCCTGTCTATGGACGCTATCTACCATTGCCACTCCAATCAAGTAATCTGCAATAGTAAACAGTCTATGGACAGGAGTGGTTCTGTTTTTTGAGAAAAAAAGCAAACCTTTTTTTTTTAATCTCAACCAGCCTTTTAAATGATCCTTCTTGAGGCAATACAGTCTACTTTTTTTTCCTCCTGCAATGATCCTTCATTCTCAAGATTTTTACTTCGTGAGTAAAAATCTGTGTTCAGTGAATACAGATTTTTCTATTACTGAGATAGGAGATTACAGTTGGTGCTCATAAAATTCTATGGAACTTGCAGCAAAATGTCAATTTTCCTCTAGCTCCTCCTCTTCCATAGAATTTTAAAAGCACCAAGTGTCATCTCCTATCTTAGCACTGGGAAATTCTGTCTTTTCTGAATATAGATTTTACCTATAAATTGGATGTCAAAGATCAATCCAGGATGAGAAAGAAACACATTTCTCTGATAAAAGACATTGCAAAGTTGCTTATTTTCATGTGTACTATTGATTAATGAAATAAAGATTAAGAGGATGGTTACTTGTTAAGCAAATAACTAAGCTTTAGTATATAAAAGACAACAACCTACGCAATATGATTTTAATTGACATTGTCTAATCAATCAGAAATTCAACTTTTAGAGCACCAGCGCAACAAATCTCGTGAGCAACTTTTTTTGCACAGTGCACTCAAGTTATTAAAAACACCTTAAGAAAAATGAAAGTTGCCTGTCTTACGCCAGAGGGCCAAACAATGGCTTGCATATTATTCCAGTATCAGAATTAAAATGGTTAATATTTAATGTTCTGCCTCTCTGGGTCAAAAGCAAGAGTGCAATGAGGAAGAAAATGTGATATGTGTGTATATATATTTTTTACTGCCGGGTTGAAGATTTGGATTTGTTTTTATACTTTTTCCACCAGGATGAATCTTCGTCTTCAGCAATGGACTTGACTCATAGTGATTGAGATCTATGGATCTAGTTTAAGATGGAGCAAATGTTAAGCTCCTCAAACACGTTGCGCTTTTATACACGTTTTTATGGGAAAAAGCGCTCAAATATTCTCCAACAGATGGTAAGCCATAATTTGTAGAGCAATTACCAGAAGTGCGCTGATATAAAGGTATCTCTCTCCTCTTCTTCAGAGGACTCGTGTTGTATGAGCTGGCTTCTGTAGTAGCTGAATCACACAGAAAATATAGTCCTACATTAGCACTTCCACCCACATCCAATGTGTCGGAAAGATGGTTTACTATTTAAATGTAATAGTATTCTTAACCCCAAATTAAGGCATATGGCTGTATTCTTACAAGAACGTGCCATGAATTAAAGATGCAATGTATCCTCCACTACATGGAACATCTGAGACAATAAAAAACAAATAGCAATAATATCACTAATAAAATAATCAAATGAAAAGCTTATAGTAATAGCCTTGACAATGTCAAAAATGTTAGCAAAAGTTAAAAGGAAGGAAGCAAATATTTTAACTAGTATAGGCGTCAGTAAAGGTTTCCAATTAGAGGTGAGCAGATCATTTGAAGTTTCAATTTGTCGCTTTTGCCGAATTTTCCCCAAAAATATGATTCTCATAGAAAAATTTCAATACTGGAAAGGAAACAAAGAGAGAGTGTAGAAAGGAGGCATTGCAAGAAAATTATATTTAGCTTCAAAATGATCTGTATAATGCATTTACCCGGTGAATCGGGAGATGGAATCGAACTCTGCCGTACGATACAAACTGCCATTTGTGTGCCCGACTGTGCTCCACTGGGAACCGCTGTTCACTGATGACCCAGGTACTGACCACCACTGTACTAGGTGTAATAATCCGGGCATTACAAACAAGTGAGCAAAGAGACATTAGGTCACTCATTACGGGTGGAAGAAAGGCGATTCCGGCAGCATCTGGCAGTAGCAGCTGACCACAAGGGTCTAAGCCAGTGGTAGGGAACCTCAGGCCCCAGGGACATTTATGGCCCTTGATGACCTTTTATCAGGCCCCCGAGCAGATTCTCAGGGACCGCATTCTTGGGCAGGGAGCAGTATTTTGATTGATACAAGCTCATTAATTTCTTCTTGCTCTGTTAGCACACACACACACACAGTGTTCACTACTGAACACTGAAGGGCATGCAATGAAAGATTACCTCCTGAAACCAGTGCCAGAATCAGGATGTACTTTGTGGGTGGAGTTTGTATGGCCCCCGAAGAATGCTATAAATATCCAAATGGCTCTTGGCAGAAAAAAGATTTCCCACTCCTGGGTCTCTGTCACGGTTCCTGCACAGGTGTAATTCTCTGCCTTGCTGAGGGCAGACCAAAGTACTGCAGTGCGCAGGCACCGGGAAAGGTCAGAGAGGCCCAGCACCTGCGCACTGCAGTACTTTACGCCGCCCTCAACAAGGCAGAGAATTACACCTGTGCAGGAACCGTGACAGAAGCAAGGAAGAAGACGTCATCGCATGAAGATGGGAGACGCCGGACACGGACCTGCGACGCCCATCGGACCCGAACAAGGACCTCCCCTGGGTGAGTATAATCTAACTTGTTTTTCTTATCTTTCAGGTTGCATTGGGGGCTTATCTACAGCATTACAGAATGCTGTAGATAAGCCCCTGATGGCGGTGGACGCAGTTTATAGTGGCAAAATGAGGTGACAGATTCCCTTTAAAAGCAGGGAAGCATGTGCACGTGTGTATTAGTCACTCTACTGGGAACTGGGCGCACACACACAGACCAGGAAGCAGGAGCACGACGAAGACCACTCTGGAATCCGGAAGTGAGTAAGCTGGCGTCCCTGCATGGAGAGAAAGAGACACCATGCTAGAGCGGCGGCAGCAGCGCTACATGTTGTACCCATGCTTTTCAATACAAGTGATGCATAGGTATGTCAACAAACAGGGGTGGACATACTATTGGTGCAGCATGTGCAAGCACATAGGGGTCGAAGAGGTAAGGAGTCCATATCCGCCTACGAAGCAGGTGGAATTGCGCATTATGATGAGCTATTAGACGGCAAATGGCGCAAATATTATTCTTATACAGGGGCGCTCCTCTGTCTGTGTGCACCAGTGCTAGCATACACACGAAGCCTGTTTTAAGCTAATATATACTGCATTAATTAGAAAATGTTCTAGAAAAATACTGTTTCTTGTTGCAGTAAACTGTAACTGGACACTTGACACAGCACAAGCCATTGAACATGCAAGTTAGGTGTTGAGTAGCATCATGGCATGTGTGTCATGTTAGCAAATGCTACATCTGTACCAGATATGAGAGCTTATGCTTTGCAGGAGGAGTGCTCGTTTTGAACATCACTTTTCATCTTTCCACGTAATGTACTGAAAAGCTGTAAAAAAAAAGTCAGTGGTTTGGAATTGACAACCCCTCCACTCCACTCCGGCAAACCTGACAGCTCTTTTTTGGATTTTGATTTTACAATGTTCACTTTTCTGGTTAAAACAAAAAAAAAGCAAAAAACTACAGAATGCTAACTTTACAGATCAGTGCGGTTAAGGTGATACCAAAATTACATAGTATTTTATTTTTGTTTTACACCTTTCAAAAAATTTAGATAAAAATAAGTGGCTTGTGTCTCTGTACCCTGTGGGATGATGGAGTTGTGGAAAGGCTTGTTTCTTGTAAGTCAAAAAGTAGTGTTTATTGGTAACATTTTGGTGCGCATACAATGTTATCATCCCTTTTTTTAGGCAAAGTGACCATAAAATAGTGGTTGGTTTGATTTTTATCTTTTTTGCTGTTTACCTTATGGGATAAATCTTATATATTTTATTACAGTTTTGTACATGGCGGCGATAAAATATTTTTAATAGATTTTTAAATTTTTTATCAGCTACACTTAGAGACAGATAAAAGGTATGGGATTTTGAAGAGTACAAACACTTGGCCTTCAGCTGCAATCTCTTCACCATCGGCACCCCATTATCATGTGTTCAACTGCTTAAATACCACTTTCACTATCGACCGACAACGGCACATAGGAGGTTAACTTGCTACGACTGATCGCAGTAGATAGGCTTTGGCTGTATGAGTCTGTTCGGTGTGCTGGCCCAATTTTCATCCAATTTTTGTTGGGGTGTCTGTTTTTAAAACCAGTGTGGCATCTACTTTTCTCTTATGCAAAAAAAAAAAATAGAAAAAAAAGAAACTCTTTTTCACGGAATTATTGACTTGCATGAGTGAGTTTTATGATCCATGATCCATGACTCAAAACAGACATATATTGGGCATTTTTTGTGGACACTTGTCTCACCAAAAGAAAAAAGGACACGAGAACAACCACACCGACATGAAACATGGATCAAACACACACTTGAGAAAAGGATGTCTTAATTTGACATATAAAATGTTTTTTTTGTTTTTTTTTAAATGACAATGTTTTTTTTCACATCATGACGTTTCTGAAAAAAAAAAATCGTACTTTTACCATTTTCACAGTGGCCACATGGGCTTTTTTGTGCCATACTTTCTATCCTTTCAGGAACAGTTTTCAGCAAGGTTCTTTTAATCAGAGGCAGGATTACAATGACAGGTAACACCTCTATACACAGCTGATAATATGGGATCCACCATCATAATATTTGATGTCACACCTGACCCTGCTCGCCCACCCTTCACAATGACCTTTGCACAAGCTCATTAGGTGCTTCAACATAAACGAGTCAGGGTATGCCCAATTGAGCTATGTACATGTGTTGTTTCCTACGCAGCAGGAAGTTAGAGTCTAGAAACGCCCCAATGGCCAATGTGGAAATTGTAAGATTACAATTTTTTTTATTATTAATACAGATTGCTGTTATGAAGCTGCAGTGCAGTACAGCGCAACCTTCACCAGGGGGAGCTTTATAGGGATGTGAGACTGCACACACTGAGCAGTTGAACAGATGCCACCTAGTGGCAATAGAGTAGTCAGAAAAGCCGAATCAGGGCACAAGATAACACGTCAGTACAAAAAGGATATAAACAGAAAAGATAGTCAGGATGTAGCAAGGGATCAGTAAACCAGGGCGAACAAAATACGGTACAATAGGGACAAATCAAGACAGAGTCAATAGCCAAGCCAGGAGGTCAGAATCAGAGAATCAAGCAGAACAGACAAATGCAGGGAAAGGGCAGACAGAGGGGGATAACAGACACAGGACAAGTCAGGTTTCACAGCAGGACAAACCAAGGGTTTCCAGAGTCAGGTTCACAAGCCGAAGACAGAACTATAGCTGACACCACCCTCAGGATACCTGGGAGTTAAATAGCAAACCCGAGCCCAGAATGAGGCAGATCAAAGTTAACCCTTGACATGATCCACCCAGAGAAAGAGCAGACAGGACTAAACTCCGGAACGGATCATGACAATTGCAATATGTAAAAGACAATATTGCGAAAATATTGAAAAAAATATACTTTTAACCTAGAACAGATTTAACCAATATGTCATTTTCTGATGGTAGCTTCCCTTTAAGACATAACTACTTCCCCTGAAGCCATATCTCTGTTACACAAAGCCAAGCCTCCTGTGTTGAGCAAGCTGCAAGGTGTGTCTCAAACCCAATAACAAAATGTGGTTCAAGGCATGCTAGATTTTGGGGGTGCAGAAATATCCTCCAATACGTTATTTGATATCAGGCCGCATTCAGATGTCTGATTTTGTTGCATATGAGAAAAAAGGAGTGACTATTCTGATCATAGTTTGATCAGAATATGATCCGAATGTGATTAAATTTTTTCACATGTGGGTAAATATTAAAAAAAAATGTTCTTGACCCTCTTCATTCTGACAGTCCATGGAAATCAGACCACACTCAGCTGTTATACAAGTGCAGTCCAATTTTTTTCACAGATCCACTGACTTGTATTGCTGATTTTGATTGGACATGTCGGAGACGTGAATGGCCCCATAGACTACCACAGATACGAGGGCGATCCGAGAAAAATACGAATAATGCTTGTACATGACAATCGGACATGTGAAT
The DNA here is from genome assembly GCF_032444005.1 of Ranitomeya imitator. Classification (NCBI taxonomy): domain Eukaryota; kingdom Metazoa; phylum Chordata; class Amphibia; order Anura; family Dendrobatidae; genus Ranitomeya; species Ranitomeya imitator. The sequence continues at coordinate 68,536,689 of NC_091288.1, forward strand.
GACCCCTACCAATGAGACATTCATTAGTGCCCTTGATATTTTGTTGATAGGACGATATACAAATAGTTACTCATAAAAGTTAGAGTTGGAGACATTATTTCTATTGACTCCTATGAGTAAGGACATGAAGTCTGAAACGTGTCAGGCATGCAGGGGATGTATGCCCCTTGACATTTAATGACACCCATGTTTTTAACTTTTTGCAAGCTATGGATTAACTAAAAGAAAAATGTAAATTTTTATGGAAATCACCTGGTGATGTTTTTTTTCTTCTTTGCCTGCAATATTTCTATGGTTGATATTGGTTAGCAAATTAGGGAAGCTCTGGAGAGGGACAGGAGCACACACAAAACAGGGCAATACCGTCTGGTAAAGGAAAGGTATAAGCAGGCTTGGACTGACCTGCAGGAAAATAGGAGAATCCTCTGGTGGGCCTCTGTGCAAGAGTGGGCCACCACCCTCTTACATGAGCAGTATTTGTCTCAATATACTTGAATCACTATGTACAGACAAAAGCAGCATCTTATTCACTTAACAATCAACCCACGTTTGGGCGGACTTCGCTCTGGGAATGAAGAGCCTTGGGATTCCAAAACAGTTTTTATTAATACCAACACTTTTTTGCTCAAGACCAGCGCCTTTCTCAAGATATAAAAACCAAGTTACTAATATGCCGGCTTCCATTTCTGCCGTGGTTAGCAAATTAGTTATTTTGTGTGGTATTTTGCACCTAGTGTTATAGAACAATACATGACTATATGCACGCTGCATATGATCACAACTTCTGATCTAGCAGCTTCTCCTTATCTATATTCTTCTAAATAACACTTTCCAGCAAATTTAATTAGTCCCTGAGACACGGTGAAAATAGTTCCCGTACAGCAACATTAGTCAGCGCATTGAAAGGCTTCTAAGACTAGTTAGCCGGCTGGGTTGCTTTAGAAACAGTAAATTCCTGTGTTTGTGTGATTTCCAGCCTCATTATGCTTCCTCTTAGCTTCACCTAGGACACGGCACAGAATGTATGCGCTCGTTCTCTATGTACAAACACCGTCTGCACCTTTTGTGAGAGGCAGGGGGTCTGTGTAGCTGCACACCGCTATCCGTGCACACTCAGGGGAGATGGATTTGCATATACAGCCCTAAAGTGCACAAGCGTACACTCAGATGTGCAAACATGCTTGTTAGCTGCGGAGTCCTTTACTTGTTAGGATGCCTGTGTTCTGTCTGGGTTGCAATCTTGGGAAGCTTTCACCCGCGCCCTTGATGTCGTTTTATTTTTCCTATCCACAGACGTTAACGTAGTTTCAATAAGCAGATCTTAATGAGGAGCAGGCTGAAGATGTCTTGCGGAGCTTGGGAGAAAAGACGGTCTGGAAAAGGAATGTTAAAAAAAAATGCAGCAAAAGATTTTGAAGAGAAATAGCTTTTTTGATGGCGTTTTCCCTCTTTCATTGATCTAGTTCATTTAATAAAAAAAAAAAATTGAAAAAAAAAATTTCACTTCTACAGCGGAGAAGGTGGGTGGAGGCCTCTGTTGTGTGGAATTTGTTTAGCGGGTTTGAAGTTCAAAAGCAAAAATCACAGCAGCCTTCTGTACGTGCTCTGCCTCCAAAGGTGACTAAGGGGTTAATTTGCAGCTGTCTCATTGAACATTATGCCAGACTACTTGAGACTTTTTTTCAGTGAGGAGATGACAGTGAGCTCCATAGTTACATGTCTGCCTGCACCTGCCGTCTTATTCATTTAAGGTCTTGACGGTAGTAAACTAGGGCGGCTTTTAATTCATTAAAAGGTCCTTCTTGCTTTCCCCAGGCTAGGCAGAGATAGGTGCAAGGCGCTGATGACTGTGTTCTTCCCGCTGCCTCTTGTCATCTTCATCTAATTTCTACAACCTTTTTGTAAGTAACATGCGAATAACCCCCAGAAAGAGCGTGAAGGGGCAAGTGTCCAATTCCACCACACACTAGATCTGCCTTACTTGTTTCAAGTAGCGAAGGGTCTGACAAAGCTGCAAATTCCAGGGGAGACCATCAATCAAGCCCATTCACTAGATCCAGGAGCCCTTTGTGTTCTGATGTATGGGAAAGAGAGTCAATGAAAGGACTCTGCTTGTGACCCACATTTCAGGGTGATGTGCATAGAAAATGGGCGACCGAGCCAATGGGAGACTTTAAACCACTATAGGAAGCTTGGATGTAGTTGTCTTGCCCTTAACCCCTTTCATAAAAAAAAAGAAAGTCAAAGGCAATGACGGCCATATTTCAAGGCAAGAAGTCACAGAGTGCCAGTATGACATTCATTCCCACTACATACATGTTATGGTAGAACTTGACTAATCGTTAAAAAAAAGTCCCATGCAGACAGGATCATATATCATAAAATGCTCCCTAGTTATTTGTGGAAATGCTGGATGGCAGCCAATATGGCACCCAGCTTTCCCAGACGCTTGAAAGGAAATCTATAACACAAGTCCTACCTTCCCACTTTGTTTTTTAGTTTTGTCTTCTAAAATTGGTTGGGGGTGCAATTTTAGCCTGGCAGACTCAGACTGCAAATATGTTTATATTAATTGTACTCCTCGGCATGGTTAGTAACAGCGCTCAACGTGGCTGATTGCTGTCAACTGCTCCATATGGTCTCATTTAACAAGTGCTGGAGATTGTTACTATCTTGCATCTCTTGTTTTCTAGTTAAATACCTCTCACTTTGAGAGATTATCAGGGCTATGAGGGGTCCAGAAGGCTGTAATGAAAAATGGGCCAGTTGCATTGTTAAATTGCAGCATCATTAGCTCTTCGTAAAGCTCTAAGCGCAGAGGGCTGCCGAATCTGCCCATATATTGTATGCAGGATTCTGGTCGAAAAAATGGTCCAGAAAAGCACATACTGCAATTTTTTTCCATGAGTCTTTGGCTATAATGGCTATTTGTGCTGTCTACGTGTGGTCCGTGGTGCATGTTAATTGGATAAATGCTCGGCTGAACTTATCCTCAATGCTCAGCCAGTCCTCAGATTAAACTCTAAGGTCACATGCACACGTGGAGTATTTGGGGAATTTTTTACCTCAGTTATTTGTCATATTTGTAAACCGAAAACAAGAGTGGGTGATAAATGCAGAAGTGGTGACGTGTTTCTTTTATACTTTTCCTCTGATTGTTCCAAATGCTGAGGTAAAATACTGATCAAATACTTAACATGTGAACGTAAGCATCCCCACAATGAGTTTTTAGTGAGTTTTTACTCTACATATTTTGAAAAATGCAAGTAACCTGTTTTACTTAATAGGTGCAGAAATGGTGCAGAAAATCTTAACATCATAAGGTCAACAAAAGCTCATTGTGGGTGTGTAGGGTAAAGCTTCATTCAGTTTTTTCTCGTACGTGGGAAAAAAAATAAACTGACTGATATCCATCAGTGTGCTGGATCGGGTTTTTAGCAGTGTTTGTTCAGTGTGTCAGACTTTACAATTGGAGTTTCATCAGTTTTTGTTGTATGCAAAAAATTGATTGAGTTTTCCCAAGCTTCTCCCATCAAACAGCCAGTGAAAATCTGATAGCCGTCAGTGTTCTTCCTGAGTTTTTCATGAACCTATAGTCTTGCATTGGCGCGTTTCATCAGGGATCAAAAACAGACGTCTCTATTTTTATTTTGTACTCACTTAAGCCACGTGAACAAGTTGAGTATTTGATGAGTTTTTACCTCAGTATTTGTAAGCCAAAACCAGGAGTGGAACAATCAGAGGAAAAGTATAATAGACACGTCATCACTAGTGTTGAGCGATACCTTCCGATATCGGAAAGTATCGGTATCGGTTGGGATCGGCCGATATTCAAAAAATATCGGTTATCGCCGATACCGATACCCGATCCCAATGCAAGTCAATGGGACCAAAATATCGGAATTAAAATAAACCCTTTCTTTCCTTGTAGGTTCATTCTACATCAAGGAAAACAACTAAGAATAATGTAGGATGTATTGTGGGAGGTGGCGGAGACATTAAAGGCAATGAGGTTTAGCCCAATCAAATAGAATAGCATGTTTTTTTTTTTTTTAAAGACGTTCGGAGTGAAAAAGATATTGAGTATGTAAATTTTTTTTTATTTTGTCAGATATTGATGTTTCACTATTCCACGCCCTTCCCCTTCTTTTTTTTCTTTTTTTTTTTTACTTTTCCCACACTTTCATCTTCATCATCATCAGCATCTTTGACATCAACTTCTTCTTCACCTTATTCATCTTCTTCTTCATCTTCTACCTATTTTTTTTTTTATTACATTCTTCATATTCATTTTATTCAACTATTATTATTCTTCCTATTCTACATATTCTTTTTATTCCACTGTTATTATTCTTCCTATTCTACTTCTTCATCATATTCTCATTTGTGACAGGCATTCCCGTGGTTGTTATCTATAAAAGTTGGAAGATTACACCTTCCGTTCTGCCAGTCACAAAAGTTACATTTGTCCGCGTTCAGTTTGGCCTGCAGCATCAGGCTTTATCCAGGGGCACCACAGGAGGAACGGACTCACCCCCATACACTGCTTAGTCTTCTTCTGCATATAATTTAGATAATATCTTTTGCTCTGATATTAAGTCTTATGCTTAATGTTCTTCTGCTCTTTGTTCTGCAGCCTCTTGTTCTTCTGCTTCTCGGTCTTCCATGTCGTCGTCTCCAGGGTCGTCGTCTCCAGTGTCGTCATCTCCGCCGTCGTCGTCTCAGCCGTCGTCGTCTCCGCCGTCGTCGTCTCCGCCGTCGTCGTCTCCGCCGTCGTCATCGGGGTGGTCTTCCGGGTCGTCGTCGTCGTCATCGGGGTGGTCTTCCGGGTCGTCGTCATCGGGGTGGTCTTCCGGGTCGTCGACTTTAGGGTCTTAAACTTGGAAATGTAGCAGAAGGTACAAGAAGGCTGAGAAAATGCCAAGAACCAGCTGATGGAACTGGAACTCGGATGGCTACCCGAAGGTTCAAGAGCCTATGGAACTACCGAGGACCAGCTGACGTTACTGGAACCCGGTTACTAAGCAGGAGGTACCCGTGCTAAAAAGCACTACCAAGGACCGCCTGGCGTTGGCGGAACTCGGATACCCAGAAGGAGGCACCTAAGCCAAAGGCTCTGCCCGGAACCAGCTGACGTTACTGGAACCAGGATGGGGAGCAGAAGGTACAAGAGCAAAAGACACTGCCGAGAACCAGCTGACGGTACTGGAACCCGGATGGGTAGCCGAAGGTCCAAGAGCCAATGGAACTACCGAGGACCAGCTGACATTACTGGAACCCGGTTACTAAGCAGGAGGTACCCGTGCCTGAAAGCACTACCAAGGACCGCCTGGCGTTGGCGGAACTCGGATACCCAGAAGGAGGCACCTAAGCCAAAGGCTCTGCCCGGAACCAGCTGACGGTACTGGAACCAGGATGGGGAGCAGAAGGTACAAGAGCAAAAGACACTGCCGAGAACCAGCTGACGGTGCTGGAACCAGGTGGTGGACCCGAAGGCCCACAGGAGAGGAGAGAACAGCTAGGCCGCGAGGCAGCCGCAGTTACCGAACCCCAACAGTCCTACAGGGGGAGCTGGGCCTACTGGCACTACAGAACCAGCCTTGACTACCAGTTCACGCAGCCCACATAGGAAGCTCCTAAACTGGAGGCACCCTGGAGTTGGCTAACCCGACTGCAACACGACGGGGCAAACATAGGCGTCTCAGCGAGTTTGACACACCCCGGAAACAGCTGACGGTGCTGAAACCAGGTTTGGCACGAGGGAGTACCTGTGACAAAAACACTGCCGAGAACCAGGTGGCGGTGCTGGAACCCAGATGCGTTGCCCCAGTGTGCAAGAGCCAATGGCACGACCGAGGACCAGCTGGCGGTGCTGGAACCCGGTTACTAAGCTGTAGGTGCCCGCGCTTAAAAGCACTACCAAGGACCGCCTGACGTTGGCGGAACTCGGATACCCAGGAGGAGGCACCTAAGCCAAAGGCTCGGCCTGGAACCAGCTGACGGTGCTGGAACCAGGTGGTGGACCCCAAGGCCCACAGGAGAGGAGAGAACAGCTAGGCCGCGAGGCAGCCGCAGTTACCGAACCCCAACAGTCCTACAGGGGGAGCTGGGCCTACTGGCACTACAGAACCAGCCTTGACTACCAGTTCACGCAGCCCACATAGGAAGCTCCTAAACTGGAGGCACCCTGGAGTTGGCTAACCCGATCGCACCACGACGGGGCAAGCATAGGCGTCTCAGTGAGCTTGACACAACCCGGAAACAGCTGACGGTGCTGAAACCAGGCTTGGCACGAGGGAGTACCTGTGACAAGAACACTGCCGAGAACCAGCTGGCGGTGCTGGAACCCAGATGCGTTGCCCCAGTGTGCAAGAGCCAATGGCACGACAGAGGACCAGCTGGCGGTGCTGGAACCCGGTTACTAAGCTGTAGGTGCCCGCGCTTTAAAGCACTACCAAGGACCGCCTGACGTTGGCGGAACTCGGATACCCAGGAGGAGGCACCTAAGCCAAAGGCTCAGCCTGGAACCAGCTGACGGTGCTGGAACCAGGTGGTGGACCCCAAGGCCCACAGGAGAGGAGAGAACAGCTAGGCCGCGAAACAGCCGCAGTTACCGAACCCCAACAGTCCTACAGGGGGAGCTGGGCCTACTGGCACTACAGAACCAGCCTTGACTACCAGTTCACGCAGCCCACATAGGAAGCTCCTAAACTGGAGGCACCCTGGAGTTGGCTAACCCGACTGCAACACGACGGGGCAAACATAGGCGTCTCAGCGAGTTTGACACACCCCGGAAACAGCTGACGGTGCTGAAACCAGGTTTGGCACGAGGGAGTACCTGTGACAAAAGCACTGCCGAGAACCAGCTGGCGGTGCTGGAACCCAGATGCGTTGCCCCAGTGTGCAAGAGCCAATGGCACGACCGAGGACCAGCTCGCGGTGCTGGAACACGGTTACTAAGCTGTAGGTGCCCGTGCTTAAAAGCACTACCAAGGACCGCCTGACGTTGGCGGAACTCGGATACCCAGGAGGAGGCACCTAAGCCAAAGGCTCGGCCCGGAACCAGCTGACGGTGCTGGAACCAGGTGGTGGACCCCAAGGCCCACAGGAGAGGAGAGAACAGCTAGGCCGCGAGGCAGCCGCAGTTACCGAACCCCAACAGTCCTACAGGGGGAGCTGGGCCTACTGGCACTACAGAACCAGCCTTGACTACCAGTTCACGCAGCCCACATAGGAAGCTCCTAAACTGGAGGCACCCTGGAGTTGGCTAACCCGACCGCACCACGACAGGGCAAGCATAGGCGTCTCAGTGAGCTTGACACAACCCGGAAACAGCTGACGGTGCTGAAACCAGGCTTGGCACGAGGGAGTACCTGTGACAAGAACACTGCCGAGAACCAGCTGGCGGTGCTGGAACCCAGATGCGTTGCCCCAGTGTGCAAGAGCCAATGGCACGACCGAGAACCAGCTGGCGGTGCTGGAACCCGGTTACTAAGCTGTAGGTGCCCACGCTTAAAAGCACTACCAAGGACCGCCTGACGTTGACGGAACTCGGATACCCAGGAGGAGGCACCTAAGCCAAAGGCTCGGCCTGGAACCAGCTGACGGTGCTGGAACCAGGTGGTGGACCCCAAGGCCCACAGGAGAGGAGAGAACAGCTAGGCCGCGAGGCAGCCGCAGTTACCGAACCCCAACAGTCCTACAGGGGGAGCTGGGCCTACTGGCACTACACAACCAGCCTTGACTACCAGTTCACGCAGCCCACATAGGAAGCTCCTAAACTGGAGGCACCCTGGAGTTGGCTAACCCGACCGCACCACGACGGGGCAAGCATAGGCGTCTCAGTGAGCTTGACACAACCCGGAAACAGCTGACGGTGCTGAAACCAGGCTTGGCACGAGGGAGTACCTGTGACAAGAACACTGCCGAGAACCAGCTGGCGGTGCTGGAACCCAGATGCGTTGCCCCAGTGTGCAAGAGCCAATGGCACGACCGAGGACCAGCTGGCGGTGCTGGAACCCGGTTACTAAGCTGTAGGTGCCCGCGCTTAAAAGCACTACCAAGGACCGCCTGACGTTGGCGGAACTCGGATACCCAGGAGGAGGCACCTAAGCCAAAGGCTCGGCCTGGAACCAGCTGACGGTGCTGGAACCAGGTGGTGGACCCCAAGGCCCACAGGAGAGGAGAGAACAGCTAGGCCGCGAGGCAGCCGCAGTTACCGAACCCCAACAGTCCTACAGGGGGAGCTGGGCCTACTGGCACTACAGAACCAGCCTTGACTACCAGTTCACGCAGCCCACATAGGAAGCTCCTAAACTGGAGGCACCCTGGAGTTGGCTAACCCGACCGCACCACGACGGGGCAAGCATAGGCGTCTCAGCGAGCTTGACACAACCCGGAAACAGCTGACGGTGCTGAAACCAGGCTTGGCACAAGGGAGTACCTGTGACAAGAACACTGCCGAGAACCAGCTGGCGGTGCTGGAACCCAGATGCGTTGCCCCAGTGTGCAAGAGCCAATGGCACGACCGAGGACCAGCTGGCGGTGCTGGAACCCGGTTACTAAGCTGTAGGTGCCCGCGCTTAAAAGCACTACCAAGGACCGCCTGACGTTGGCGGAACTCGGATACCCAGGAGGAGGCACCTAAGCCAAAGGCTCGGCCTGGAACCAGCTGACGGTGCTGGAACCAGTTGGTGGACCCCAAGGCCCACAGGAGAGGAGAGAACAGCTAGGCCGCGAGGCAGCCGCAGTTACCGAACCCCAACAGTCCTACAGGGGGAGCTGGGCCTACTGGCACTACAGAACCAGCCTTGACTACCAGTTCACGCAGCCCACATAGGAAGCTCCTAAACTGGAGGCACCCTGGAGTTGGCTAACCCGACCGCACCACGACGGGGCAAGCATAGGCGTCTCAGTGAGCTTGACACAACCCGGAAACAGCTGACGGTGCTGAAACCAGGCTTGGCACGAGGGAGTACCTGTGACAAGAACACTGCCGAGAACCAGCTGGCGGTGCTGGAACCCAGATGCGTTGCCTATTAAAGATTGTCTTCCTAGAGCCCCAACTAGCGGTGTTGGAGCTAAGGGTAAGCAGGGGGAGCAGAGTGTAGGCCGAAGCCTGCACTGGAGGCAGCTTTGTGTCTGCGTTGCGTTTGCAGGACACTTTGCCGGCTACACAGTGGGGGAACAGCTGGCGTTGCTGAACCCCACTAACACAATGGCGTGTGTTTTTCTCTGTGCAGCTAGCACTTGCGGTCAAAAACTAGCGATGTTTGAGCCCGTGTTGAAGCAGGAGGAGGAGGAGAGGAGCAGAGTGTAGGCCGAAGCCTATTTGAACCAATTTCAAAGGAAACCTTTAACCCCCCCTCAGGTGTTACAAAGTACAAGAGACACACCTTGTGCAGTATTAATGCTGCACAAGTGAAAGGTTGCTCTATTAATTTGTCTACTTGCACACGCTGAATGAAAGACGTACACAATTTAGCCCATTCTACAGTCAAACTGTAGTGGATGCGTGACTTGGCTTTTTAAGGAGACGCAGCACAGGTGTCCCAAATAATGCCTTGGTGCTTGGCGCAGCTTCCTGAGCGTTGTTATTTTCTGTACAGGAGTCTGCGCTCTTGTGTTATCCCTTGGCAATGCCCTGTTAGAGCTGCCCGTCTTATGACCTCATTTCATGTTGGCCGGTGCGGTTAACGATGGCCATAAATCCCAGACCCACAGTGCCTTTTCATAAAGTCACACTGCGGTGCTGTGATTCGTGGCCTTGAGCAGTAAATATTTTGGCCGCTCACACACGTCCTTACACCTGCTTCAGACTGGGCGGCCTCTGCTGATCCCTTCTCGCATGCCGCGGCCATGAGGCTGCACAGTCTGAAGAAGGCGGAAGGAGATGAGTTAAGACAGGTGAAGATATGCACTGCTCGTGCCCATCAATCACACCCTCGCAGTCAAAATAAGACAACGAGGAGCATTGTTTCAGGCAGGGCGGACGCACAGGCGCAACAAGCCAACCAATGATGTCAGAAGACGGGAAGCGCTACCAAGGGGGGTGCTGCGTATCATTAGAAAGGAAAGTCACACCTCAGGGACAGTGGAATGGTCTCAATGAGACACATTTTGTACGTTTTGAGTTCCACGTGGGCAAGGACAAAAAGTCAGCCACCTTGTACAAATGCAGCAGTACTGCTGTACAAGGTGGCTGTTATACATAGAAACACCTGGGGGTGGGGGGCAGGCTCCCTTCAATTTCAGTTCATGTGCCTGCGTGGCGTTTGCAGGACACGTTGCCAGCTACACAGCAGGGGAACAGCTGGCGGTGCTGAACCCCACTAACACATTGGCTGGTGTTTTTCTCTGTGCAGCTAGCATGTCCGGGCAGAAACTGGCGTTGTTTGAGCCCAGGGTCAGCAGGAGGAGGAGAGGAGCAAAGTGTAGGCCGAAGCCTGCACTGGTGGCAGCTTTTGGTCAGTTGTGCCAGCGTGGCTTGTGCTGGACACGTTGCCGACTACACAGCAGGGGAACAGCTGGCGTTGCTGAACCCCACTAACACATTGGCTGGTGTTTTTCTCTGTGCAGCTAGCATGTCCGGGCAGAAACTGGCGTTGTTTGAGCCCAGGGTCAGCAGGAGGAGGAGAGGAGCAAAGTGTAGGCCGAAGCCTGCACTGGTGGCAGCTTTTGGTCAGTTGTGCCAGCGTGGCTTGTGCTGGACACGTTGCCGACTACACAGCAGGGGAACAGCTGGCGTTGCTGAACCCCACTAACACATTGGCTGGTGTTTTTCTCTGTGCAGCTAGCATGTCCGGGCAGAAACTGGCGTTGTTTGAGCCCAGGGTCAGCAGGAGGAGGAGAGGAGCAAAGTGTAGGCCGAAGCCTGCACTGGTGGCAGCTTTTGTTCTGTTGTGCCAGCGTGGCTTGTGCTGGACACGTTGCCGACTACACAGCAGGGGAACAGCTGGCGTTGCTGAACCCCACTAACACATTGACTGGTGTTTTTCTCTGTGCAACTAGCAGTTCCGGGCAAAAACTAGCGGTGTTTGAGCCCAGGGTCAGCAGGAGGAGTAGAGGAGCAGAGTGTAGGCCGAAGCCTAGTTGAACCAATTTCAAAGGTTACCTTTAACCCCCCCCTCAGGTGTTGCAAGGTACAAGAGCCACACCTTGAACAGCATTAATGATGCACAAGTCAAAGGTTGCTCTATTTAATTTTGCTCCTTGCACACGCTGAATTAAACACGTACACTATTTAGCCCATTATACTGTCAAACAGTAGTGGAGGCGTGACTACTAGTCTTTTTAAGGAGACGCAGCACAGGTGTACAAATTTACACCTAGGTGCTGTGCGCAGATTCCTTACCGTTGTTATTTGCAGTACAGGAAACTGCACTCTTGTGTTATCCCTTGGCAATACCCTGTTAGTGCAGGCCGTCTCATGACCTCATTTCATGTTGGCCGGTGCGGTTAACGATGGCCATAAATCCCAGACCCACAGTGGCTTTTCCTAAAGTCACACTGCGGTGCTGGGATTCGTGGCCTTGTGCAGTAAATATGTTCGCCGCTCACACATGTCCTTACACCTGCTTCAGACTGGGCGGCCTCAGCTGATCCCTTATCGCATGCTGCGGCCATGAGGCCGCACAGTCAGAAGAAGGCGGAAGGAGGGGAGTGAAGACAGGGGAACATATGCACTGCTCGTGCCCATCAATCACACCCTCGCAGTCAAAATATATGAGACAACGGGGGGCGTTGTGTCGGGCAGGGGGGACGCACAGGCACAGCCAGCCAAAAAATGATGTCAGGAGACGGGCAGCGCTAACAATGGGGGTGCTGCGTGTCATTAAAAAGGAAAGTCACACCTCAGGGACATTGTAATGGTCTGTAATGAGACACATTTTGTACTTGTTGAGTTCCACGTGTGCAAGGAGAAAAAGTCAGCCACCTTGTACAAATGCAGCAGTACTGCTGTACAAGGTGGCTGTTATACATAGAAACACCTGGGGGGGTGGGGGGCAGGCTCCCTTCAATTTCAGTTCATGTGCCTGCGTGGCGTTTGCAGGACACGTTGCCAGCTACACAGCAGGGGAACAGCTGGCGGTGCTGAACCCCACTAACACATTGGCTGGTGTTTTTCTCTGTGCAGCTAGCATGTCCGGGCAGAAACTGGCGTTGTTTGAGCCCAGGGTCAGCAGGAGGAGGAGAGGAGCAAAGTGTAGGCCGAAGCCTGCACTGGTGGCAGCTTTTGGTCAGTTGTGCCAGCGTGGCTTGTGCTGGACACGATGCCGACTACACAGCAGGGGAACAGCTGGCGGTGCTGAACCCCACTAACACATTGGCTGGTGTTTTTCTCTGTGCAGCTAGCATGTCCGGGCAGAAACTGGCGTTGTTTGAGCCCAGGGTCAGCAGGAGGAGGAGAGGAGCAAAGTGTAGGCCGAAGCCTGCACTGGTGGCAGCTTTTGTTCTGTTGTGCCAGCGTGGCTTGTGCTGGACACGTTGCCGACTACACAGCAGGGGAACAGCTGGCGTTGCTGAACCCCACTAACACATTGACTGGTGTTTTTCTCTGTGCAACTAGCAGTTCCGGGCAAAAACTAGCGGTGTTTGAGCCCAGGGTCAGCAGGAGGAGTAGAGGAGCAGAGTGTAGGCCGAAGCCTAGTTGAACCAATTTCAAAGGTTACCTTTAACCCCCCCCTCAGGTGTTGCAAGGTACAAGAGCCACACCTTGAACAGCATTAATGATGCACAAGTCAAAGGTTGCTCTATTTAATTTTGCTCCTTGCACACGCTGAATTAAACACGTACACTATTTAGCCCATTATACTGTCAAACAGTAGTGGAGGCGTGACTACTAGTCTTTTTAAGGAGACGCAGCACAGGTGTACAAATTTACACCTAGGTGCTGTGCGCAGATTCCTTACCGTTGTTATTTGCAGTACAGGAAACTGCACTCTTGTGTTATCCCTTGGCAATACCCTGTTAGTGCAGGCCGTCTCATGACCTCATTTCATGTTGGCCGGTGCGGTTAACGATGGCCATAAATCCCAGACCCACAGTGGCTTTTCCTAAAGTCACACTGCAGTGCTGGGATTCGTGGCCTTGTGCAGTAAATATGTTCGCCGCTCACACATGTCCTTACACCTGCTTCAGACTGGGCGGCCTCAGCTGATCCCTTATCGCATGCTGCGGCCATGAGGCCGCACAGTCAGAAGAAGGCGGAAGGAGGGGAGTGAAGACAGGGGAACATATGCACTGCTCGTGCCCATCAATCACACCCTCGCAGTCAAAATATATGAGACAACGGGGGGCGTTGTGTCGGGCAGGGGGGACGCACAGGCACAGCCAGCCAAAAAATGATGTCAGGAGACGGGCAGCGCTAACAATGGGGGTGCTGCGTGTCATTAAAAAGGAAAGTCACACCTCAGGGACATTGTAATGGTCTGTAATGAGACACATTTTGTACTTGTTGAGTTCCACGTGTGCAAGGAGAAAAAGTCAGCCACCTTGTACAAATGCAGCAGTACTGCTGTACAAGGTGGCTGTTATACATAGAAACACCTGGGGGGGTGGGGGGCAGGCTCCCTTCAATTTCAGTTCATGTGCCTGCGTGGCGTTTGCAGGACACGTTGCCAGCTACACAGCAGGGGAACAGCTGGCGGTGCTGAACCCCACTAACACATTGGCTGGTGTTTTTCTCTGTGCAGCTAGCATGTCCGGGCAGAAACTGGCGTTGTTTGAGCCCAGGGTCAGCAGGAGGAGGAGAGGAGCAAAGTGTAGGCCGAAGCCTGCACTGGTGGCAGCTTTTGGTCGGTTGTGCCAGTGTGGCTTGTGCTGGACACGATGCCAACTACACAGCAGGGGAACAGCTGGCGGTGCTGAACCCCACGAACACATTGACTGGTGTTTTTCTCTGTGCAGCTAGCAGTTCCGGGCAGAAACTAGCGGTGTTTGAGCCCAGGGTCAGCAGGAGGAGTAGAGGAGCAGAGTGTAGGCCGAAGCCTAGTTGAACCAATTTCAAAGGTTACCTTTAACCCCCCCCTCAGGTGTTGCAAGGTACAAGAGCCACACCTTGAACAGCATTAATGATGCACAAGTCAAAGGTTGCTCTATTTAATTTTGCTCCTTGCACACGCTGAATAAAACACGTACACTATTTAGCCCATTATACTGTCAAACAGTAGTGGAGGCGTGACTACTAGTCTTTTTAAGGAGATGCAGCACAGGTGTCAAAATTTACACCTAGCTGCTGTGCGCAGATTCCTGAGCGTTGTTATTTGCTGTACAGGAGTCTGCGCTATTGGGATCCCTTGGCCATGCGCTGTGAGCGCTTCCTGTCTTCTGACCTCATTTAATGTCGGCCGTTACGGTTAGCGATGGACATGAATCCCAGACCCACAGTGTGTTTTCAAAAAATCACACTGCATGGCTGGGATTCGTGGCCTTGTTCAGTAAATATGTTTGACGCTCACACATGTCCTTACACCTGCTTCAGACTGGGCGGCCTCATCTGATCCCTTATCGCCTGCCGCGGCCATGAGGACACCCAGTCTGAAGAAGGCGGAAGGAGATGAGTGAACACAGGCAAACATATGCACTGCACATGCCCATCAATCACACCCTCGCTGTTCAAAAAAATAAGACACCGAGGGGCATTGTTTCGAGCAGGGCAGACGCACAGGCGCAGCCAGCTAACCAATGATGTCAAAAGACGGGCAGCGCTAACAAGGGTGGTGCTGCGTATCATTAGAAAGGAAAGTCACACCTCAGGGACAGTGGAATGGTCTCAATGAGACACATTTTGTACGTGTTGAGTTCCACGTGGGCAAGGAGAAAAAGTCAGCCACCTTGTACAAATGCAGCAGTACTGCTGTACAAGGTGGCTGTTTTACATAGAAACACCTGGGGGTGGGGGGCAGGCTCCCTTCAATTTCAGTTCATGTGCCTGCGTGGCGTTTGCAGGTCACGTTGCAAGCTACACAGCAGGGGAACAGCTGGCGGTGCTGAACCCCACTGACACATTGACTGGTGTTTTTCTCTGTGCAGCTCGCATGTCCGGGCAAAAACTGGCGGTGTTAGAGCCCAGGGTCAGCAGGAGGAGGAGAGGAGCAATGTGTAGGCCGAATCCTGCACTGGTGGCAGCTTTTGGTCAGTTGTGCCAGCGTGGCTTGTGCTGGACACGATGCCGGCTACACAGCGGGGGAACAGCAGGCGGTGCTGAACCCCACTAACACATTGGCTGGTGTTTTTCTCTGTGCAGCTAGCACTTCCGGGCAGAAACTGGCGGTGTTTGAGCCCAGGGTCAGCAGGAGGAGGAGAGGAGCAGAGTGTAGGCCGAAGCCTGCACTGGTGGCAGCTTTTGGTCAGTTGTGCCAGCGTGGCTTGTGCTGGACACGATGCCGACTACACAGCAGGGGAACAGCTGGCGGTGCTGAACCTCACTAACACATTGACTGGTGTTTTTCTCTGTGCAGCTAGCAGTTCCGGGCAAAAACTAGCGATGTTTGAGCCCAGGGTCAGCAGGAGAGGAGCAGAGTGTAGGCCGAAGCCTAGTTGAACCAATTTCAAAGGTTACCTTTAACCCCCCTCAGGTGTTGCAAGGTACAAGAGCCACACCTTGTGCAGCATTAATGCTGCACAAGTAAAAGGTTGCTCTATTTGTTTTGCTCCTTGCACACGCTGACTAAAACACGTACACTATTTAGCCCATTATACTGTCAAACAGTTGTGGAGGCGTGACTTGTCTTTTTAAGGAGACGCAGCACAGGTGTCAAAATTTGCACCTAGGTACTGGGCGCAGATTCCTGAGCGTTGTTATTTGCTGTACAGAAGTCTGCGCTATTGTGATCCCTTGGCCATGCGCTGTGAGCGCTTCCTGTCTTCTGACCTCATTTCATTTCGGCCGTTGCGGTTAGTGATGGACATGAATCCCAGACCCACAGTGTGTTTTCAAAAAATCACACTGCGTGGCTGGGATTCGTGGCCTTGTGCAGTAAATAGGTTTGCCGCTTACACATGTCCTTACACCTGCTCCAGACTGGGCGGCCTCAGCTGATCCCTTATCGCCTACCACGGCCAGGAGGCCGCACAGTCTGAAGAAGGCGGAAGGAGATGAGTTAAGACAGGCGAACATATGCACTGCTCGTGCCCATAAACCACACCCTCGCTGACAAAATAAATATGACAACGAGGGGCGTTGTTTCTAGCAGGGCGGATGCACAGGTGCAGCCAGCTAACCATGATGACAACAGACGGGAAACGCTACCAAGGGGGGTGCTGCGTATCATTAGAAAGGAAAGTCACATCTCAGGGACAGTGGAATGGTCTCAATGAGACACATTTTGTACGTGTTGAGTTCCACGTGGGCAAGGAGAAAAAGTCAGCCACCTTGTACAAATGCAGCAGTACTACTGTACTAGGTGGCTGTTATACATAGAAACACCTGGGGGGGTGGGGCCAGGTTCCCTTTAATTTCAGTTCATGTGCCTGCGTGGCGTTTGCAGGTCACGTTGCCGGCTACACAGCAGGGGAACAGCTGGCGTTGCTGAACCCCACTAACACATTGGCTGGTGTTTTTCTCTGTGCAGCTAGCACTTCCGGGCAAAAACTAGCGGTGTTTGAGCCCAGGGTCAGCAGGAGGAGGAGAGGAGCAGAGTGTAGGCCGAAGCCTGCACTGGTGGCAGCTTTTGTTCTGTTGTGGCAGCGTGGCTTGTGCTGGACACGTTGCCGACTACACAGCAGGGGAACAGCTGGCGGTGCTGAACCCCACTGACACATCACCTAGTGTTTTTTCTGTGTAGACAACACTTCCAGGTGGCAACTGACAGTGTTGAAACCCAGGGAATCAAAGAGGAGCAGAGTGTAGGCCGAAGCCTGCAGTGGAGCAAGTTGAAAGGGAACCTTTAACCCCCCCCCCAGGCATTTGTTGCTGAAAGAGCCATCTTGTACAGCAGTAATACTGCACATGGAAAATGGTGGCTCCGAAAATTATGCTCCTTGCAAACGCTGAAGTACACACTCATATAATGTGTCCCCTCACACCGTCAAACCATCCCGGAAGTGGGACTTTCCTTTGTAATGTGACACAGCACAGCCGTCATTCCAACCCCCTTGGTGCCGGGCGCCACCTCCTCAACGTTGTTTGGTTCTGTCACGGAGCCCGCGCTGTAATGTTATCCCTTGGCCATGCACAGTTAGCGGTGCCCGTCTTCTGACATCATGTAGGTGTCAGGCTGGCAGTGCCTGTGCGTCCAAGCTGCCCGAGATCCAACCTTGCAGTGTCATCTAATGTAGTCCCACTGCGGGCCAGGGATCCATGGGCATGCGCAGTGCATATCATCGCCTCTCACTCACCTCCTTCCTGCTTCTTCAGACTGTGCGGCGTCACGGCCGTGGCATGCTATTAGGGATCAGCTGACGCCGCCTAGTCTGAAGAAGCGTGAAGAAGGGGAGTGAGAGGCTAGTATATGCACTGCGCATGGCCATGGATACCAGGCCCACTGTGGGATCACATTAGACGACACTGCGAGGTGTGATTTCGGGCAGCGTGGACGCACAGGCGCAGCCAGGACGACAACAAATGATGTCAGAGGACGGGCAGCGCAAACTGTGCATGGCCAAGGGATAACATAACAGCGCAGGGTCCATGACGGAATCAAACAACGCTAAGGAGGCAGCGCACGGTGCCAAGGGGGTAGCAATGACGGCTGTGCTGCGTCACATTACAAAGGAAAGTCCCACCTCCGGGACGGTTGGACGGTGTGAGGGGACACATTACATGAGTGTGTAGTTCAGCGTTTGCAAGGAGCATAATTTCAAGAGCGACCTTTCCCTTGTGCAGTATTAGTGCTGCACATGGTGGCTCTTTCAGTAACAAACGCCTAGGGGGGGGGACAGGTCCCCTTACATTTTAGTTGTGCCAGCGTGGCGGTCGCATGACACGTTGCCGGATACACAGCTGGGGATCAGCTGACGTTACTGAACCCCAATAACAGAGGAGCGACTGTTGACTGTGCACACAGCACTTCCAGGCACCAACTGGCGGTGTTAGAGCCCAAGGACAGCAGGAGGAGCAGATTGGAGGTATTGCCGCACACACAGCTGGGGATCAGCTGACGTTACTGAACCCCAATAACAGAGGAGCGACTGTTGACTGTGCACACAGCACTTCCAGGCACCAACTGGCGGTGTTAGAGCCCAGGGACAGCAGGAGGAGCAGAGGAACAGAGTGTAGGCCGAAGCCTGATTGGAGCAAGTTGAAAGGAAACCTTTAACCCCCCCCCCAAGACGTTTGTAGCTGAAAGAGCCATCTTGTGCAGCACTAAGGATGCAAAAGGAAAAGGTTGCTCTTTTAATTATGCTCCTTGCAAACACCGAAGTAAACACTAAAAATGTGTCCCTTTATACCGTTAAACCGTTCCGGAGGTGCGAATTTCCTTCGTAATGGGACACAGCACAGCTGTCATTCCTATCCCCTTGATGCCGTGCGCTGCCTCCTCAGCGTTGTTTTAAGCTGTCACGGAGCCTGCGCTGTTCTGTTAGCCCTTGGCCATGCCCAATTAGCGCTGCCTGTCTTCTGACATAATTTGGTGTCAGGCTGTCAGTGCCTGTGCGTCCACGCTGCTCCAGATCCCACCTCGCAGTCTCGTCTAACGTAATCCCACTGCGGGCCTTGGAACCATGGGCATGCACAGTGCATAACCTCGACTCTCACTCCCCTCCTTCCCTCTTCTTCAGACTGTGCGGTGTCACGGCCGTGGCATGCTAGGGATCAGCTGACGGCGCACAGTCTAAAGAAGGCGGAGGGAAATGAGCGAGAGCCCGAGGGGAAGATATGCACTGCGCATGCCCATGGATCCCAGGCCCGCAGTGTGACTCAATCAGAAGACTCTGCGAGGCGGGATCTCGGGCAGCGCGGCCGCACAGGCGCAGCCAGCCTGACACCAAATTATGTCAGAAGACAGGCAGCGCAAATAGGGCATGCCCAAGGGATAACAGAACAGCGCAGGCTCCGTGACAGCTTAAAACAACGCTGAGGAGGCAGCGCATGGCACCAAGGGGGTAGGAATGACGGCTGTGCTGTGTCACATTACGAAGGAATGTCCCAGCTCCGGGACGGTATAACGGTATCAGTGAACACATTTTATAAGTGTTAAGTTCTGCGTGTGCAAAGAGCTAAAAAAAAAGAGCTACCTTTTCCTTGTGCAGCATTAGTGCTGCACAAGATGGCTCTTTCAGTAACAAACGACGTGGGGGGGGGGGGGGGTGACAGGTTCCCTTACATTTAGGTTGTTGTGCCAGCGTGGCGGTCGCAGGACACATTGCCGGCTACACAGCTGGGGATCAGCTGACGTTACTGAAACCCAATAACACTGGGTCGTATGTTTTTACTGTGCAGCCTGCACTTCTGAGCCGCAACTGGCGGTGTTGGAGCCCAGGAATAGCAGTTCAGGTGTTAGAAAGATGAACACAGCAGGAGACCTGGATGACACCCAATCACTTAATCAGGCAGAGGAGTGGCAAATTCCTGCGAGATCCAGGCCTGGTTCATTTTCAGGAAAGTAAGCCGGTCAACATTATCGGAGGATAGTCGCATGCGACGGTCTGTTAGTACACCACCTGCGGCACTAAAGACACGTTCCGATAAGACACTAGCCGCAGGGCAAGCCAGCACCTCCAATGCATACTGGCTTAGCTCTGGCCATGTATCCAGCTTAGAGACCCAAAACTTGAACGGGGAAGAGCCGTCTGGGAGTACAGTAAGAGGGCAAGCCATGTAGTCTGTCACCATCTGACGGAACCGTTGCCTCCTGCTGACTGGAGCCGCCGGTGATGGTGTAGACATTTGGGGCGGGCACACAAAAGTGTGCCAGAGTTGTGCCATACTGGGCTTGCCTTGGGCAGAGGCACTGCTTCTGCTCCCTCTTTGGGCAGAGCCTCCCCCACTGCCTCGACGCACTGAGCTGCTTTGTAAAGCACTAGCAGCACTCCTCTCAGTTGGACAGGAGAAGATGATGGAATTCACCAGTGTGTCGTGGTACTCCCGCAATTTACGCTCCCGGGTCAACGCAGGGATGAGGTTTTGGACGTTGTCCCGGTAGCGAGGATCGAGGAGGGTGAACACCCAATAATCAGGCATGTTGAGAATGTGGTCGATGCGGCGGTCGTTTCTCAGGCACTGCAGCATGAAATCCACCATGTGCTGCAGAGTGCCAACTGGCCCAGAAACGCTGTCCCCTGCTTGAGACATGATCTCTGCCCGCTCGTCATCACCCCACCCTCGCTGTACACACTGACCACTGGACAATTGTGTCGCTCCCTCCTCTGGACGGAGCTCTTCCTCCTCCATTGACTCCTCCTCATCCTCCTCACAAATTGGCCCCTGCGTACCCCTTTGTGAGGAACCACGTGGCGCTGACTCTCCAGAAGCTGATGGAAAAGGTGACTCCTCATCCTCCACCTCTTCCACCACATCATCCCTTAACCCTTGCAAAGTTTGCTGAAGCAGGCAGATAAGGGGGACAGTCATGCTGACTAGTGCATCATCTGCACTTGCCATCCGCGTGGAATAATCAAAAGGACGCAAGACCTGGCAGACGTCCTTCATAGTGGCCCACTCTGTGGTTGTGAAGTCTGATCGGCGCTGACTGCGACTTCTTTGCGCCTGATGCAGCTGGTACTCCATAACTGCTTGCTGCTGCTCACACAACCGCTCCAACATATGTAACGTGGAATTCCACCGGGTAGGTAGGTCACATATGATGCGGTGTTCCGGAAGGCGGAATCGGCGCTGCAGAGCAGCAATGCGGGATCTGGCCAAGCTGGAACGCCGCAAGTGAGCACACTCTAGGCGGACCTTGTGCAGCAGGGCATCAAGATCCGGATAGTCCCTCAGAAAACTCTGCACAACCAAATTGAGCACATGTGCCAGACATGGGATGTGAGTGAGGTTGCCAAGGGCCAAAGCTGCCACCAGATTTCGGCCATTGTCACACACTACCATGCCTGGCTGGAGATTCGCTGGCAGTAACCACACATCGCTCTCCTGCTTGATGGCATTCCAGAGCTCCTGCGCTGTGTGGCTTCGATGCCCCAATGAAACTAGTTTCAAGACGGCCTGCTGACGTTTGGCCACGGCTGTGCTCATGTCGGTCATAGGTAAACGTTCACGGGTCCATGTGGAGGTGGACTGTGACGGATCCTGCAGAGAGGAATCAGAGGAACTGGTGTAAGAGGAGGAGTCGATGCGTACAGACTGGATTCCTGCAATCCTTGGAGTGGGCAGGACACGTCCTGCGCCACTCGTACGATCTGTACCTGGCTCAACAACATTAACCCAATGGGCAGTGAGGGAAACATATCGCCCCTGTCCATGCTGACTGGTCCACGCATCGGTGGTGAGGTGGACCTTGCTACTGACGGCGTTCAGTAGCGCATGTTTTATGTTTGCCTCAACATGCCTGTGCAGGGCAGGGACAGCCTGCCTGCTGAAGTAAAAGCGGCTGGGCACCTTGTACTGTGGGACTGCCAATGCCATCAAGTCACGGAAGCTGTCAGTCTCCACCAGCCTGAACGAGAGCATTTCCAGGGACAACAGTTTGGCAATGCCTGCATTCAGAGCCTGTGCTCGGGGGTGGTTGGCCGAGAATGCCCGCCTTTTCTCCCATGCCTGGACTACCGATGGCTGTAGAGTAGACTGGGAGTGTGAGGATGACTGGGAAGGTGGTGCTGTGGGTGGAATTACACTAGGTCTCTGGACAACAGTGGAGGAAGAGGCAACACGAGATGAAGAGGTGGTAGCTGCCGCTGTTGGTTGGCCTACGTCTTCACTGTGTTTCTGTAACTCCACCGCGTGCCTGTTCCGCACATGTTTCCACATATTTGTGGTATTGAGGTTGCTGACACTTTTACCTCTTTTTACTTTCTGATGACACAACTTGCATTTGACAAAACAAATGTCATCTGCAACTGTGTCAAAAAAGGACCAGGCGCTGCAAGTCTTGGGAGCGCCCTTTTTGGCTTTGGAAAGAGACAGGCTCCTAACGGGTGCCAAAGTGGAGGCTACAGGCTCCGCAGTCTTCCCCCTCCCTCTCCCTCTTTGGCCCGTAAGGGGAAGCTCTTCCTCAGAGCTGCTCCCACCACCTTCCTGTTCCTCACGCCACGATGGGTTAAGAACCTCATCATCTCCACTACCCTCTGCCACCAACTGCTCCTCCTGGGTAGTCTCGGCAGCACAGTACGCATCAGAAAGCGGCACCTGAGTTTCATCATCAGATGCGTACTGCGCTGTGGTCACCGGAGGCACTGGCCCACCTGCCTCTTCAGAGTCAGAGAGATAAAGCTTTTGGGCATCACTGCACACTGCCTCTTCTTCCATTTCTCCAATGCTGCTTGGCTGGCCCCCTGTTTCCAAGCCAAGAGATTCAGAGAACAGAAGTAGAGACGGCTCCTGTCCTGGGCTCTCTGACTGCCTGGCCAATTTGGCAGGTGGTGAAGAGACAGATGGCTGCTCTCCAGTGCTCTGTGCCTGAGAGGATGTGGCACTAACTGAAGTCGATGCCGAGGCGTTAGCTGCCATCCACCCGACAACGGCTTCAATTTGGTCTTCACGTAGCAGCGGTGCACGGCGCTCTCCGACAAAGCTGCGCATGAAGGACTGTTCCCTGCTGAAACTGAGTGACGATGAGTCACCGGCGCCCGCAGCAGGCACAGAATCACCACGTCCTCTCCCTGCTCCGCGCCCACGCCCACGTGCCTTACTCCCTGCCCTCTTCATCTTGGTTGACAGATAAAGATAAGCAGAAAAGTACTAAGGCCTTAGTGTGCTTATTCCTGAAATGCTCCTCCTAACAGGTGTAAGAAACACTAATGTTGTAAATTGTGGACTAAACTTTATTATTTTTCAAATGTGGCCTACACAAGTGTTAAGTTGTGTTTGGTGAACTTAACTTTTTTTTTGGTGCAGATCGGGCTACAGAGCTAGTTTAAATCACACGGAGACCGTGCAGACAGCCGTAAACGGCGCTGCAAGGCCAAAAAACCCTCCTCTCGGTTATCCTATATAGTGTTTTTCCACTATTTAGCTGGATACGAGTGGAAAGACACTAATAGGAATTTTTGTTTTCAAATTTTAAACAGGCTGCACTATTTGAAAAAAAGTAAAATTTTTCTCAAGGTATGAGGCAGTAACGAACCCTGAGCTGAATCCAACCGGCTATGGCTGCACACAGACTACAGGGCGAGCTGGGCTCACACGGAGACCGTGCAGACAGCCGTAAACGGCGCTGCAAGGCCAAAAAACCCTCCTCTAGGTTATCCTATATAGTGTTTTTCCACTATTTAGCTGGATACGAGTGGAAAGACACTAATAGGAATTTTTGTTTTTCAAATTTTAAACAGGCTGCACTATTTGAAAAAAAGTAAAATTTTTCTCTAGGTATGAGCCAGTAACGAACCCTGAGCTGAATCCAACCGGCTATGGCTGCACACAGACTACAGGGCGAGCTGGGCTCACACGGAGACCGTGCAGACAGCCGTAAACGGCGCTGCAAGGCCAAAAAACCCTCCTCTAGGTTATCCTATATAGTGTTTTTCCACTATTTAGCTGGATACGAGTGGAAAGACACTAATAGGAATTTTTTTTTTTCAAATTTTAAACAGGCTGCACTATTTGAAAAAAAGTAAAATTTTTCTCAAGGTATGAGCCAGTAACGAACCCTGAGCTGAATCCAACCGGCTATGGCTGCACACAGACTACAGGGCGAGCTGGGCTCACACGGAGACCGTGCAGACAGCCGTAAACGGCGCTGCAAGGCCCAAAAACCCCCCTCTAGGTTATCCTATGTAGTGTTTTTCCACAATAGAGCTGGAGACTGGTGGAAAAACACTAATAGGAAATTTGAGAAAAAATGTGCAGCAGGCTGCACTAAGAGCAAAAAAGGACAACTGTGTGAGGCAGTGTGAACCCCCCCTGAGCTGAATACAACCGGGTATATGGCTGCACACAGACTACAGAGTGAGCTGCACACACACACACACACACACAGAGACCTTGCAGAACGCTGTTAAAACAGCGCTGCAAGGCAAGAGCAAGGTGAACAGTGAAGAACACACAGCGTTTTGCTAAATTAGCCTTTGGAAAGGAAAATAAAGCAATTAGCTAGCTCGACTGGCCCTCAGTTAGAACACAGCGTCCTGTCCCTAACTGAAATCACAGCAGAGTGAGCGCAAAATGGCGGCAGCGTTTTTTATAGTGCAGAGTGACATCATTTCAGCAGCCAATCCAAGCCTTGCCAGTACTTACATGCCCACCATGCTAAACAGGATGTGCCCACACTTCCAATCATTCCTCATTGGCTGCTGCGTTGAGTTTGAATTCTGGGAACTTCCGATTCCGGTATCCGATACGCGGGAAGTATCGGAATTCGGTATCGGAATTCCGATACCGCAAATATCGGCCGATACCCGATACTTGCGGTATCGGAATGTTCAACACTAGTCATCACCACTTCTGTATTTATCACGCACTCCTGGTTTTTGCTTACAAATGCTGAGGTAAAAAACTCAAATATTCAACGTGTGAACGTGGCCTTAAAGCCTAGAGTGGATTCATTGAAAACAAAAAAACTTTTCTTTTGTCTTTAAATGCTTGTAAAGAATATTATGAATTTTAACTGCTTTTCATAAAAAAAAAAAACAACTAGAAAATCATGGAGTTAAAAAGCGGAAAATAATTCTTTGCCTGTCTAAATGGACAGCCCATTTGTGATGGCACTAAAAGTGATTTTATCACAGCATGAATTCGACGTAGATTATCGTTTATTTTTCGAAGTTCCAGCAACTGGATAGCCTGTGATAAACTTATTTTTGGGGTACTACTGAGACAAAGATATTGTCTAATGGATGCCTATAAAATATTCACCTACAGTACTTCCACACATGCAGAATGTCACCATCTTTTTTTAAAAAGAATAAGATGGTCATGATTTTACAGCACTTTGAAGCTGTTTTACAAAGTGGTTTTTGGCTGCACTAATTCTACAATTGAAAGATGATGCGTATCTCAGGGGCGGACATATCATTGGTGCAATCTGTACAGCTGCACAGGGGCCCAAGTAGTAAGGGGCCCTTTTCAATTGTGCATTAGGATGGACTTCAAAGGCCCATATATTGTTCTTACACAGGGGCCCTTTTCTGTCTGTATCCATGAGTGGCATATCTCATTTAATCTGGTTAATTCATGAGGCCAAATATGGCGTTTCACATCTCAGCAACCTTCAATAACAGCCTAGGGGTATGTGCACACGTTCAGATTTTTTTTTATCATGAAAAAACGCGATAAAACCACATTAGAAACTGCAGACATATGCATCCTATCATTTAGAATGCATTCTGCAATTTTTGTGCACATGATGCGTTTTTTTTCCATGAAAAAAACGCATCGTGGTAAAAAAAAGCAGCATGTTCATTAATTTTGCGTTTTTTTTCGCGTTTTTCCCGCTATTCTATGCATTTGGAAAAAATGCAAGAAAAAACGCATCAAAAACGCATCAAAAACGCATCAAAACGTGCAAAAAAACGCATGCGGATTTCTGGCAGAAATGTCAGGTTTTTGTCAGGAAAATTTCTGCTAGAAATCCTGACGTGTGCACATAGCCTAAAAGTTTACTCTGTGCGCCCCGCTTTACTCTATGTAATGTATCAGGTAATCCACCATCCCTGTATATCACTGCTCTACGTGGTAGCCCAAGGTGAGGTCATTGCAAAACTATGGAGATCAGGAGAGACCAAAAAAAATCCTACTTGTTTCTGAAATAAGCGTTTTCTTTTATTAAGGCTATCACAGATTTCTAGATTGTCTCCTGTTTTAGTAGTATGAGGTAGAGAGGATTGCATGCGTGAGTCACTGAAGCAGGGCAAACATATATTTTTGAAGGATGCCGGTGTCCATGGCTCTCTCAATGCTGAATCTCATCACAGTGTTGACCCCATATCCACCCATTACCACCTCCGAATTCTATCACCACGACTGACAGAACAAGCATCCTCTCTTTTATGGATTGTGAGCAGACAGGTCAGTCCTAGCAGTATACCCCAAAGCAATATTAACTTGTACCCATATATTTTTTCTTGGGATATCACAGGAACAGTGATAAAAAAAGGATGAATTACCTAATACATTGTGTAGAGTGTGGGGAACACAGTGTAAACTTTATTACTATTGATATTACTTTTTTAAGTGGTTAGATACACATTTAAGGCTGCGTGCCGATGATCAGGAATAACATCATTTTGGATGCTGCAATCTACATTGCAACAAGCACAGTTTATGGGATTTATAGAAGTCCCATGCCCACTGTTCTTCTACTTAGCGCTGCGTAAACTTACCCGCGGTGCGGGTTTACAAGCCGCAGCATGCCAATTTCTATGGACAATAAAGCAGATGGAGTCAAAGAGGCTCATTCATAAATAAAACAGTATAACATTTATTAGATACTTCATCATAAAACAATCTACGTATAGCAATACAAAGGTAGTTATACAAAAAGAGGGTTTCTCACTATTGTTCAAGGATCCAGGTAAAATGTTCCTACACCCACACGAACATAAAGTATATCGGCCAGAGGTTCAAGTTCTCAGTACCATATAACTAACAGTTACAGATAGCCACCATACATGGGCTACCGTTACAGGATGGTAAAGATATTACAAGGAATGAACCTCACCCATATTTGCCTTAGTGTGGACGCGGAAGTAGCCCCGTGGCCATTTTGGATCCGAGGCCTGCAGGGAGGAGGAGGTAGGAGACGCTCAGAGCAACGCGATCACATCGTCTTGCTCCGGGGGTCTCAGGGAAGCACACAGGGAGCCCCGTCCCTGCGCGATGCTTCCATTTGCCGCCGGAACACTGCGATCATCTTTGAGTGTGTCGGGAGTTAATTTGCCAGGGGCGGTCCGTGACCACTCCTGGCACATAGTGCCGGATGTCAGCTGCAATAGTCAACTGACACCTAGCCGCAATCGTCTCCCCCCGTGAGCGCGGCCGATCGCTATGACGTACTATCCCGTTGAGGGTCAGATAGGCACAGGTCACCTCGATGGGATAGTACGTGTAAGGTCAGAGATGGGTTAAGCTCTGCTCAAGTTCCTCTCCTGCGTGTTGCTTCTAACCTGTATGGCAGACAGCATGAGCCTATCACAGGCACTGCCTTTCCACTGGCAGCCCCAGCTCTTGGTCTGTTGAGGTGCCTCCCGGTGTTTAGTGTGCCAGGGAACTTGCAGTTCCCTGACCTCATGATTCGGTTGTCAGGGCATACAGCACCCACACAGCCAAGGACTCTGGCGTCCTCTTTGTCAGTGCTCTGTTCTGGGGTGAGCTTAGTTACAGCTCCACTCCTCAGGTTCTCCTCAACTTCTCTCCTCTCCCTCTCAGACTAAACTAACACCGCCTCCAGGCCAGAACTTTCAGGGAAGGTCCCCTGAAAAAGGGTGTGAGAGCTCCCCCTTCTGGTCTGGAGTAAGGAAGGTTATTGTATGCTAGTATTACCTGGTAAGGGGACCCCTCCTTCCTTTCGGGCATGAGATCACCCCCTGTGAGGGAGGCAATGCCATTGTGGCAACCGGACTCCTGGGGTGCCACATACTCATGCTCAGTATTTCTAGTTTTAGAGGAAGAACTGTTGCTTTTTATTTTATTTTTTTATGACTTACAATAGATGTGTGGTTTAGTTGTGGGGTATTTTACTCCTTAGCAAAAATATGGTACCATGCTACATGTGTGAAAAAGCCTTTAAATAAAACATTGAAAGCAAATCATTAATGTATTATTGGAGTCTCTCCAACTAGAAGCAACATAGATCTGAAAGTACAGCTGAGCCATTTTGGTATGCAAAGACAATCTGGCAGCTCTGTAAGTTATAAGAAAACTATTAGAGAGTAACAAATTGATTCGCGAGACCCTGATCCTGGTGTCCTGGTGAACCCTGTGAACAACTTCCTACCTGTTGGAATCCATCATGCCTCATTTTATTAGTAGGTTTGTAGCAGCATCATGTATACGTCATGCCGATATCATGACATCTTGATAGGCCTACAAATCAGAAGAAGCACAGGGGATCCCAGCAGGTAGGCGGTTCACGAGGCTCCCTACCGGCAGCTATGTACCGTTAATGTGACCGCTAGACCAGAATCCTATGAATCATTTATATCTTCTTGATAAACAACAAGTACTAAACTCAATCATGTACATATGGGATATAGATTAAAGAATGCTGTAAAACAATTGCCCTCTGACAAGTGTCTTCTGGAATGTAAATTCCCCACAAAGTCATCTACTCAGTAAGTAACAATATAGTGAGAGATTATTTTTTTTAGGCAATTCTCTTATCTTTTATGGTGTCTTCACACAAAAGGGTTTTCAGAGAGGAATGCTTTTTTTAGGACAAAATATACTGTAGCCAGATGTTCACTATAAGTCAATAGGAATATATCATGTGTGCTACTGTGGTCATTTTCTTGCACTTGTTTTGTATTTTTTTACGTCAGCTGCATTTTGCAGGATACTGTGGGAGAACGCTATTGGGTTATATTTTTTTTCTGGCAATTTGTTATGTTTTGCTGCTGTAAGATGAACATCTGAGTAAGATTGTATCAAATTAATAAGACAGTTGCAGAATTTCTGCAACAAAATCTGCAGGAAATACGTAGCATATGAACTTACGCTAAAGTAGCCCAAGTAAAATGGCTAAAGGGGTTGTGTCTTCTTCTGCAATGGTGCACCACTCCCTTCCCTGATGGCTTCCTGCATTCCTGCTTGATTGACAGTTCAGTCCAGTAGCGTTGTCACACCGCTGGACCAAAATGTGCAACATTGGGGAAGCACAGTTAGGGCTCCTTCACACAGCCATTAAATCTGTCATGCTAGAGAATTAGGCCAATTATGTAAGTGACACTCTGCTCAAACGCTGTCAGAGTTTGATCCAAGAGTCAGTTCACTATGCTCCAATTCTCTTGCATGAGAGAATCCCAGCACAGGTGCAGAGAAAACAGAGAAAATAATTTCTCTATCTCCTCTGTTGTCGGTGTCAGCGGTAATTGGACTGCACTTGGATGTTATGAAAAAATAATCGCAGATCTGCACTGCTCGATAGTACAACATTGGGCCAAGCGATATCTGACAAAACATTGGGTAGCGCTCAGCTGTGTTATACGACATTGTGAGAGAGCCCTTACACTGAAGCTTGCCATGATCGTGATCTAAGATTACGCTCCAGCAATCCTGGCCATCGTCAGTGCAGCGCTTACAAGCTCAACTTTTTTAAAGAGCTTGTAAGCACAATGCATGTTATGCCACTAGTGATAAATAGCAGCAGTGTGCCGTCATCTAGGCAATGTGCAGATAACATTAGAATATACTTAGTCAACTGCAAATTTTCTTGTTTATATAAGCACTTTGTAATTTTATGCATTAAAGAAAATGAGAATAACCCACTGAGAAGAATTGCCTAATAAAATATATGTAATGTTTCATGAGAACTGCTAGTCATAAATCCAGTCTGTGAAGCGGCTGCTCCATTGGGGCTGCTGCCCTGGTGGCACATATGTGGGTCAGTCTTCTGACAGGTATACACTGCAGATATTCGCACTCTCCTGGCATTTACAAATCCAAATGAAAATTCAAGATCTGATCTCGTCTATTGCACTTTGGGCAAGAAAAGGGATTCTAGGTTCCATTTTTCAATGCTGACAGTACATCGTTAATAAATCTATAGTTAGCATTTGGATTTATTCATTCTCATCATTTCCCGCAGAAGGTAAATGGCATTTTGAAACAATATTGGTGTAGGTTGTGGCTTGCCCTTTGCTGAGATAAATCCTTCCAGTCTTTCCCATCTGTTCAATATAAAAGTAATATCCAGAGGAGATGCAGTTGTTGGTTATGAAGCTACTCCCTATTCCCATGCACGTTAGAACACGGATCGGTATGATGGGAATATAATTGCTTTTCTTAAATGCTTGTTACTTACAGTAGTCATTGTAATTCTCCCATACATGGTCACAACATGTTGGTAGTTTGCAGACCACAATGGACACGCTCAGCTTCATTTATACAGGGCTCTGCTGAAATGTGTCCAGTATAGCAATGCAAATAAGTTCATTTTTTAGTTTCCAACCATTGCAAGGCTAATTGGTTAGTGCATACTTGCCAGTAGGGTTGAGCGAAACGGGTCGGCCACTTTCAGAAGTCGCCGACTTTTGGCAAAGTCGGGTTTCATGAAACCCGACCCGACCCCTGTGTGAGGTCGGCCATGAAGTCGTCGATCTTCTGAATGTGGTATCGGAATTCCGATCACGATTTCCGATATGTTTGCAATATCGGAAATCGGTATCGGAATCCATATTTAATGTAAAATAAAGAATTAAAATAAAAAATATCGCTATACTTACCCTCTGACGCGCCCTGGTACTAACCGGGAACCTTCCTTCCTTCAAATCAGCGCTTCCAGGACCTTGCGGTGACGTCGCATAGTCGGATAGTCGTCACCGCAAGGTCCTGGAAGCGCTGATTCGAAGGAATGAAGGTTCCCGGTTAGTACCAGGGCGCGTCAGAGGGTAAGTATAGCTATATTTTTTATTTTAATTCTTTATTTTACACTTAAATATGGATCCCAGGGCCTGAAGGAGAGTTTCCGCTCCTTCAGACCCTGGGAACCATTGGAAACCCAATGCACTGCATTGGGTTTCGAGTTTCGGCCGACCCCGACCCCGACTTTTTTATAGGATCGGCCGATTTCACTCGACCCGACTTTTGAAAAAGTCGGGTTTCGTGAAACCCGACCCGATCCTATAAAAGTAAAGGTCGCTCAACCCTACTTGCCAGTATTTATATCCACTATCTTAATGTTAACAAAAAGTATTTCTATAGGAAAATAGCAAATAACATCGAGAGCAGCGATGTCCTGCACAAATATCGTAGAACTTCAGACATCAAGTTTGAGGCTGGTACATCTGAACAAAACACACAATGAAGCCACAATAAAGTCATACTACAATATGGTGCTTAGCATATTAGGGTGCAGAAGTAGCCATGACCTTCAGGCATTTTGGTACTACTATCTGTAGTAGAAGATAGAAGAAGAACTGACTGCTTTGAAATGTGGTACTAGAGAAGGGTGTTATCAATACCATGGATGGCAAGAGGAACAGACAAATCAACTTTGGAACAAGTCAAGTCATACATGTCACTCAAATCTGGGATCACAAAGTTTTGACTTGCCTACTTTGGACACATCATGCAAAGAGAGAAATCACTGGAGAAAGACATTACGGTCGGAAGAATAGAAGCAACAAGGCGAAGAGGAAGACCAGAAACCCAATGGCTCGATAGTATAAAAATAATGGTGGAGAAGAACCTGGTGGACAAAATCAACCATCCTACAAATCACTCATACATCAAGTCACCATGGCACGAGATCGAGCTGAACTAAGCCAAACAAAATACATTTATAAGTTAAAGCAAAGTTACATAAGTAGAAGAAAAAACATTTCATCAAGCTGGGGCAGCACGGCGACTTCGGGCACAACACCGGTGGCACGGCCAAAGAATATTATCTTCTGCTGGTGAATGAGGTTGCATTGTGACCCTTAGGACACCGTGACTGTGACAAGCAAGTAACAAACTGTGGGACCCTGTTTGATTTTTTACAACTTGCTTGTCTTGGTCCCCATACCCTAGGGATTGTATTGTGACCCCATTCACTATGGTTTAGTAGTGGCACATTGAAATCTTTGGCGGAGCACAAGTGTTACAGCCAAAGTCACCATGTAGCCCCAAACTTATTTTTTTATATTCTGTCTTTTAATTACAAAATATGGTGCTAACTACTTCCAATCACACAGCATCTTGTCCCAGATGGCCCAGTGGTCAATTAGTCTGATAAATCAATGAGCAACCTTTCACTTATTCATTGCCCATTAATAAATATTCACCTTTTTGTTGACTCAAGATTGGTGGTGTATGTAAACTATAATCCTACAGTTTAATATTTAATCCCGGGCAATCTTATTTATCTCTGTTACCAGATTTTACCAACAAAAAGTACATTTATCGCCTTTAAGGCCACTTTTACAGCTTTCTAGTGAGCTGTATGTAAGTCCCCAATCCCTTTTGCATAGTAAAAAAAAAGTTTTATTATACCTCCATATGGTGCGGTCCGGTCCGGTGGGCATCAATGGTCTTGATCCGATGTCTCTTCTCTTTGCAAGTGTGGACCTCCTACCCAACTTCATGTGGATGACGTATCCTACATCATCCACACAGTGTCCATAATTGCGCTCTTACTCAGGCGTGCTTCTCTGTGCCCTTCCAGGGTCAGAGCAAAATACTGAAAAGCGCATGCGCAGGGTAAGGTCACGATGACCCAGAAGTAAAGCCTAGTCATGAGCATTACAGTACTTTTCTCTGTTGTGTTTGTGGAAGACGTAGGACATGTCATCCACATGAGGCATGGTAGGAGGATGGAGCTTGAGATGAGAGAGGAGAGAGTAGGATCAAGTCTATTGACACCCATCGAACAAGACCGCACTCTCTGTGAGTATAATATGTTATTTTTGTACTATGCAGAGGGGATTGAGGACTTACATAAAGCATACCATAATAGCATAAAAGAGCCATTAAATGTTGTGGTATCATATATTGGGAAAACTTGGTAACAGGTTTGCTTTAATGCACTCCAATGAACGATGCTGTGTCAATATGCCCTGTATCATTATGTTGTGTCTTTGTAGACAAGACAAAATAAAAAAAAAATTAGTATAGAGAAAAATTAGAATAACTAGATCTTTATAGTTCATGAAGCCCATAAGAAAAGTTTCAAAGAATTGTATCCCAAAGAACTTACAGCCTCGTGCTCCAAAATATAATGGGTGATGAAGACAATTAAAAAAAGACATCTTTCCTCGGAAAAGCTGTGAAATTGCTGGCACTGAATTTTCCTCACTCATAGATTGGTGCTGGATAGAAATGAGATTCCTTCAGTTCCCCTTCTCCTGGCTCATATTATATTCCCGTCTTTGCTCTGCTTACTTGTCCAGTCTGGCCTATTGGAAATGACTCCAGACGTTCCAATAATGCTTTCAATTGTAACAAATTATATCCACAGCAAGACACTGGAACACACTATTTTCGCCTCCCTCTGGCTTGCACAGGCTGATTTGCAAACACTTGCTCGTTAGCATATAAACACAAGTGGGGGCCTCCATAAATGAATATTTAATTTTTCTGTAGATGGAAGCCAAAAACATGTACTTTAACTGCTTCACTGCTCAAAATAGGCAATGGAAGATTTTGCCCTGCTGACACATAGCCGGCATAATATGATACCGAGAACACTTTATACGGATATCATCATGAGTAAATTGTCCTTGCAGAAGGAAAATGCAACATTACTCTATTTCTGAGCGTTGTATTTCTGATGTATTTACCCTGTACGATATGTACGTCCTTGTTGTTTATTTGTTGGTAGGTCATCAAATTATAAAGCGACACAGGCAGTACATTACATGTGTCTTCAAAATGTCTCTATTAAAATGGAATTGAAGAACTTGAAGTTTGAACATTCTTGCAAATGTATAAATATAAAAAAAAATTTAATATTTCCTAGAGGATGATTGTGTGTTGTGGCTAATGTCGAACTGGATTGCAAGGGCCCACCAGTAACATTGATTTTGGGGGGCCAACTTTTCACCTGCATACAAATATTACACAACTCTCATTCACAAATGTACAGTACTTATATCTCTATATAATAATAAACTAGGTAGTTTGTACAGAAAAAAGCAGCATCTCATAATTCATTAACCAGAGTAAATCAAATTAAAAAAACCGTATGACTGGTGACTTGAGCCTGTTTATAGGGTCTCTTAGATAACCCGCCTCTGTAGTTGTCACTGTGCCTCCTGGGTGTAGGTGCGGACAGGTAACCTGCAATTAGCTGTCCTGCCGGTCTCTGAAATAAGGCGTAGAGGTCCTTACTCCCTCGGTGTTCTGGCTACCGGGATTTTGCGCCTCAGAAGGAGGCAGCCTGAGCGGGGCTGCTCCCCTTCTGGTATCCTCTCCTTTGCTTCAACTTCCTTCACACCCGCTGCAATGCAATTCTGCCTTTCAATGTTTCTTTCTGGGAGCTGCAGCTCTGAGGGCATGCACAGCTCTGCTGACCCTCTGTCTTCCTCAGACTCCGGTCTGGAACTAACTGAGCTGAGATCAGCCTGCCACTAACTCCTGTCTGGAACTGACTTCTACAGAACTCCTGTCTGGAGCTCTGTCAGGAACTAACTAACTTTCCCCCTACAGACTACCAGTTATCTATATATATGGGGAGTGACCTAATAAATAGGAGCAAAAGCTCCCCCCTGGTGGCCTGGAGTATGAAATGCGTTGCATGTTTGTGATACCTGGATGCAGTTATCCTTTCTTGCCTCCAAACGTAGCATCACTCTCCCCGAGGAAAGCAATACCACTGCGACGACCAGGACCCTGGGACGCCACACCTCTCCTACGATCTCTGCCATTAAGATGCATCACGCATGCATTCCCTATGGTGCTGGAGGATGCAGGCACGATCAAATTAGTCTGGCTGGGACTTGTGGTAGCAATAGATAGTGAACCTATGTGTTACTGCAGGATTATAGTTATCAGTTGTAAACAGCATTGTGCTGTAAGCCTCCTCATTTTAACCACCTGCAGTTTACTTCAAGTTGTTCTAACCTTGGTCTGTTGTTTTATTTATCCCTGTATCGCCTGGTGTATCCTGAATCTCCTGGTGTTTAGTTTCTGACCTTGACCCATTTTTCTAACTAAATGAATGTCTATTAATTCTATCCCTGACTTTGGCCTCCTGGTTTATACCCAGCATCATGACAATTCTCTGCCAGACCACTCCACCGGCCAGCAACGACTCCGTAGACATAACCCAAGAGACCCTGCTAAAGCTGCTAAAGTCAATATCCCTCTATATGTGGTTATAAAGGCAAGGGCTCCCCCATACCCAGCTAAATTGAGTGCCTTGTGCAAAACCGTCATTGAAAGTCCTATTATAAGATCTGCCAGGCTTTCACCTACAGTGCGCGGTTGAACAGATTTTGCCTGCAAGCCAGATTCATCACTTCATAGCCTATGTGTGCAGAGCATTTCAACGAACTCTGAATGTATCGTAAATGATGTATAGAAGAGATGTGAGGAACAAACCATAGCGTCTCAGCTGAAAGTGAGTCGGAGGGGCATTGCATGGCGGATGCCTACAGTGCTAGAGTGAGCTGGTGATCAGGACTCCTGTGTCATGGAAGGTAGAAGCTGTACCATGCTGAAAAAAATGGATAGAATTCCTGGGTACATTTGCAGCCATTGTCTAAACTAAGACTCCAACTTTTGCTCCGTCACATGTATCATCCTGACACTGGCCAATATCAGGATAGTAAAACATATTTGCCAATAGGCACCTTGTTTTCTAAGTAATCTTCTGGTTTGTACATAGTACTTTTGCTTTCCCTTTGTGATCACGGGTCATGTCCTGCCTGGTAGGTTTTAATTTCCCTATTGACTTTTACAAGCTCAAACCTGTCAATAGGAAAGAAATCTGTATCAATTATTCTCTTATGTCAACGTTTACCCCAGGGCATGAGTATTTTTGCCAGTAACTTTTGAATATTAGAAAGACCATATAAAGTACAAACTGTCAATGTTGATGCTTTAAGACCCCATCCTTAATTAGCCTAAACAAAACATCTAGCCATTATTTAGAATATGTGCATGACTAGCCTCTAGAGATAAGAGGAGCTTTTAAAATTAGGATTCACTGAATTTGCTGAATTTTCTCCACAATTTTGATTCATGGCGAATAAATTCATGCAAATCTCAATATTGGAAAGCTTGAAATTGCTCAGAAAATACATGTGTAGAAGAGAGAGGGGAACCTGCTGACGCTAAGAGCTTACAATCTACAAAAGAGAGATAGAGAACCCCACTAATCATAAGAGCTTACACTCTACAGGCGAGAGAGAGAGGACACCGCTGAGTTAAGGGCTTAACTTTACAGGAGGGAAAGACTTACCTAATGACTCAGGAGATGGAAAACAACTCTGTCATACAAACTGTATCCACTGGGAACCACTGATCTGTGATGGCCCAGGTATTGGCCATCACTATACAAAGTATGATAATCCGCTAGATGTTATAGCAGCAGGGCATTATGGGAAGGCCCCCATGGCCCTACAAAAAGACATTAGCCCACTCTCTGATACCTCAGCAGCATTGGAAATGGTGTAGGGCAAAATTTTTGTTATTTGCAAACTGCAAATCGAATCTCAAAGGATTCAAGCTTTTGTGCAAATTGTCTCTTCAGAGGCAAGCTTACCATGCCAAGGTGAGGAGACTTTTAAGCCTCGCAATGCTCCTGCTCCCTGGGGAAATTAAATATGCAAACTGTCTCTTCAGAGAAGAAGAGGACTAGAGCTCTAGTGCCACTTATTGGAATATAGCAATCCTAAAAGTCAATAATGACCCTTTAACGATCCTTGCCACAAGACTTAGGATAAAAGCCAAACCAGAATCTCAATGTGCAGACACTGTGTTTTGGGGTACTGCCCCCTCATCAGTGCAAAGTGTGTGATCTGGTTTGGCTGGGTGATATGAGTTTGACCGCAATCCAAGGGGTAACGGTTCTCCTTGCAGAGAGTGACATGTCAAGCCTGCCATGTGTGTATGTGTCTGTGAAACAACAAATTTCAGGAAATTCAACTAAAACTAAAGCTCCTTAAATTGATCTCTCCTATCCAATTCATGGACATTTCCACATGAGCCAACTAGGGGTGGAGAATCAAACAAATAGTGAAGTAAATGACAGAAGCACCTTCTCTTGGTATGAACTCTACACATGGATTAATGTGACTTGCTATTGTCTTGTTATGACCTGGTCTTCACACAATTTTTTTTTAAAGTCATCATGTAATTTAGTAAATTGTCTCTTCAGAGAAGAAGAAGAGTTGAACTCTAGCGCCACCTATTGGAAGTAGCAATCCTACAAATCAATATTGACCCTTTAATGAACCTTGCAATATGACTTAGGATAAAGGCCAAATCAGAATCTCAATTTGCAGACAGTGTTTCCAGGTATTGGCCCTCATCAGTGCCAAGTATGAGATCTGATTTGGCATGGTGAGAGCCTAAGACTAGATTCTAAGGGATAAGGTTTCTACTTGTGGAAAATAACATGCCAGCTAATGTCACTCTCCACAAGGAGAAACCTTAACCCTTAGATCCCATGTTATTTTGGGCACCCTTTTCGAATGGCTGAGTTTAGAGTATTAGAAATTCAAGTAAAGCAGAACTAAGATATGGTATATCCATATTTTACTCAGGATAACCCTGATTTAAAAGTTTTCAATATTTCGATAAAAAAATATTTAGAATTGAGAGTCCTCAGTGGTTGATACCTTTTAATGGCTAACTGAAAATATGGTAACAAATTGTAATTTGTTACCATCTTTTCAGTTAGCCATTAAAAGGTATCAACCACTGAGGACTCTCAATTCTAAATATTTTTCTATCCACTGGCTAACATGGTACCAAGATATATTTCTTTCCTGTTTCAATATTTCGAACATTCAACAAGAAATTGTACTAATACTTTTATATATTTTTTAGATCAGCCGAGTTACCTTTCATACAGAGCAAAATAGCCTTTACCATCATGCTGCCTGTTCATTTACTTCATTGAAAACACTGGTCTCATTTTTTCTTTAATAGAGTTAATCTGAGTCGCGTAAATGCTGATGCACTATGACTTTACATATAACAAACAGCATTCAATTCTTTTTTTGGACTACCCATGCTTTAATAGGAAAGGAATATCTAATCTCAAGTCTAGGGACTGAATGACTGTCGGGGCAGGCTGGACATCACACAAAGAAAGAAACAGTTCACTTCAAGCAGCTAAGTGCTTTTAGTAATGAAACCCATCCGAAAAATAGAAAAGTTGTATATCGGCTCACCAACTGTTCAAAAATGCCTTGAATCGAAGGGTGGTGCACGGAGTCTCCAGACTGACTCCTGGGTGTAGATATAGCAGCAAAATGAAAAGATCCAGTATCTGTAGGAAACGAGGTAAGTGTTAGGGCTAGTGGAACGCACCAAATAATAAGACTGATAGTGTACGGTGCGTTCGTAGCCCGGGGTCCACCGTGCAGAGATGGAACCTGCTGCTGAGTAATGACGGACTATATGGCGGTACTCATAAGTATACTCGCGTGGGTTAAACTTCACCCAACGTGAAGGAAGCGATCCTGTTGCGTCACAGGATCGCGGTACCGCACATAGAAAGCGAGCAAGCAGTCAGCGAACTTAACCCCAACTAGGATTGAAGTCCGATTAGACCACTTGCTGACACAACACCGCAACAGGGTGTGTTAGGCAACTCTTATAATTAGAGCACCGAAGTGCGAACTGTGCCATACTGGCAGGCACCACTAAGCACCCAGACGTGGGTCAGGAAGCGCACTACTGGCGCGTGGCGCCGCACTGGCGGTCACAGCAATAGACGCTGATACGTGTGTGACACGTTGAGTGATTTGTCGGTCGCTAGATAGCAGCCATACTCCATACGCGAACAGTCATACAATAGGGTAGGGGTATTTAATGAACGACTTGCACTCACAACAAACACACGTATTCAATTGTACACTAGCGCATGGCCGTGCGGTCATGCGCAGTTTATATAGTTGCAGCACAGGAAGTGGCCACAGAAACTTTGCCCTTCCAAGACCTGCCAAGAGGTCCAATGGAATGTGCTGCAGAGCCTCAGCACATGACCCTCGATCTCCAACGGGAGATCTTGCCCTGGGC
This sequence comes from Ranitomeya imitator, assembly GCF_032444005.1. NCBI lineage: Eukaryota > Metazoa > Chordata > Amphibia > Anura > Dendrobatidae > Ranitomeya > Ranitomeya imitator. Next base: position 68,575,570 of record NC_091288.1, read on the forward strand.
ATGCTCAGTGTGCGCAAACAAGGACTTAGTCCCAGGGAAGTCAGCTCGCCACTGACCAGCACTGACTTTAATGGCAGGAGCTGAAGAAGCAGCAGTAACTCTCTGTACAGAGTGAGAGAGAGCAAGACACTGGGAGCGACGTCCCCGCTGAGCAGACTCCACTGCGGCCGGAGGAGAATGGGAGACCGCAGCGGAGACGGATCGAGATTCCCCCTGTGCAGCAGAGGAAACTCGACTCCTAGCATTACCCCCCTCCTAGGGCCCCCCCTCCCTGGGCCTCGCTACGCTCGAAGGCAGCAATGAGCTGTTTGGCCCGAATGTTTTCAGCAGGCTCCCAAGACCTGTCCTCTGGACCATAACCCTTCCAATCCACCAAATAAAACGTTTTGCCGCGTACCACCTTGCACCCCAAAATAGCGTTCACCTTGTAATCGTCCGTAGACGAACCCGATGTCCCGGCAGATGACTCGGAAAACCGGGACATGTATACGGGTTTCAAGAGGGACACATGAAAGGTGTCGGTGATACCCAAGCGTGGAGGAAGAGCCAGGCGGTAGACCACAGGATTAACCTGTTCGAGAACCTTGAAGGGACCCAAGTAGTGAGGAACAAACTTAGTGGACTCAACTCGCAGCCTGATGTTACGGGCGGAGAGCCACACCAAGTCGCCAGGGGCAAAAGTCGGAGCGGGGCGCCGATGAACATCGGCGGAGGACCTCATTCTCTCCTTGGAGGCCCGAATGGCATCCTGCGTGCGATCCCAAATGTCCCGTGCCTCCACAGCCCAGTCTGCCACCCTGGGATCAGCGGAAGACACAGGCATGGGCACAGGAACACGCGGATGCTGGCCGTAATTTAAGAGGAATGGAGTCTGACCGGTGGAGTCGGCTACGGCATTGTTAAGTGCAAACTCTGCCCACGGTAGCAAGGATGCCCAGTCATCCTGTCTGGCAGAAACAAAATGTCGCAGATATGTGACCAAGGTCTGGTTGGCCCTTTCTACCAACCCATTCGTCTCGGGATGATATGCCGAAGAGAGATTTAACTCAATACTGAGTAGACGACATAGCTCCCTCCAGAATCGAGACGCAAACTGGGGACCCCGGTCACTAACAATTTTGTCTGGCATACCGTGTAAGCGAAAGATATGCTTGATAAACAAGACAGCCAACGCCCGTGCAGATGGTAGCCGTGGAAGAGGCACCAAATGCACCATTTTGGAAAAATGATTGGTGATCACCCAGATAATGGTGCAATTACGAGACTTGGGTAAGCCAACCACAAAGTCCATCCCGACCATCTCCCAGGGCCTGTCAGCCACGGGCAGAGGATAAAGCAAACCAGCTGGCCGTTGCCAAGGAGTCTTGTTCCTGGCGCAAGAGACACACGCCCGAACGTACTCCGCGACATCACGAGCCATATGCGGCCACCAGTATGTCCTCGCCAGTAACTCTGATGTCCTTTTAGTACCAAAATGTCCACCCACCCTGGACGAGTGCGCCCAAGAGAGAACCTCCGGTCGCAAACTAGATGGAACAAAAGTCTTGCCCGGGGGCACAGACTCCAGCGAAACCGGGGCCACGGTTCTCAAACTCTCGGTGGGGACAATAAGCCGAGGCTCCTCCTCCTCCTCCGCAGATGACACAACGGAGCGAGAGAGAGCGTCGGCCCGAATGTTCTTCTCCCCAGAAAGGAAATGGAGGGTGAAATGAAACCGGGAGAAGAACAAGGACCATCTGGCCTGGCGAGAATTCAACCACTGAGCTGTCTGCAGATACACCAAATTTTTGTGATCTGTGAAGACTTGGAAGGGAAAATGTGCTCCCTCCAAGAGATGTCTCCACTCCGAGAAAGCCAACTTCATGGCTAGCAACTCCCTGTCCCCGATGGAATAATTCTTCTCTGCTGGTGCGAAGGTCTTGGAGAAAAAGAAGCAAGGATGCTTCCGACCTTGAGCATCCTTTTGGAAGAGGACTGCTCCAGCACCAACAGAAGAGGCATCCACCTCCATGATAAATGGCTTATCAACATCGGGGCGATGAAGAATGGGAGCGCTAGCGAAGTGTGACTTTATAGAGATAAAGGCCTTGGAGACCTCCTCAGACCACAATTTGGGATTCGCCCCCTTCTTGGTGAGGGCAACCAAGGGAGCTACCAAAGTTGAGAAATGCAGGATGAACTGGCGATAATAATTGATGAACCCCATAAAGCGCTGCACCGCTTTAAGAGAATGGGGTTCCTGCCAGTCCATCACAGCCTGTAGTTTGGCAGGATCCATAGCCAATCCCTGGGCTGAGATGATGTAGCCTAGGAAAGGTAAGGACTCCTGCTCAAACATACACTTCTCCAACTTGGCATAGAGGGAGTTTGCCCGTAGGAGGTCGAAGACTTTGCAAACATCTCTCCGGTGGGAGTCAATATCTGGAGAGTAGATGAGAATATCATCCAGATAGACTACGACCGAGGTGGAAAGCATATCCCGGAAGATATCGTTCACAAAGTCTTGGAAAACGGCTGGGGCATTACAGAGCCCAAAGGGCATCACCAGATATTCATAGTGCCCATCCCTGGTGTTAAGAGCCGTCTTCCATTCATCCCCCTCACGGATGCGAATCAGGTTGTAAGCACCCCGTAGATCTAATTTAGTAAATACCCTTGCTCCCCGAAGCCTATCGAACAGTTCAGATATCAAAGGCAAAGGGTATTTATTCTTAACGGTGATGGCGTTAAGACCCCTGTAGTCTATGCATGGACGCAATTCCCCACTCTTCTTCTGCACGAAGAAGAACCCTGCCCCAGCAGGTGACACTGACTTCCTGATGAACCCTCTTGCCAGATTTTTCTGGATGTACTGTGACATTGCCTCCGTCTCCGGGAGAGATAGCGGATAGACTCGACCCCGGGGAGGCTCAGCACCAGGCAAGAGATCAATAGGACAGTCATAGGGGCGATGGGGCGGAAGGGTCTCCGCCGCCTTTTTTAAGAATACATCTGCATACGACCAATACTGCTTGGGGAGAGAGGAAAGATCTGCGGGTACCTCAGTTGTAGCTACCTGAACGCACTCCCTCTGACACCTACCCCCACAAGATTCACCCCATCCCAGAATTCTGCCTGAGGACCACTCGATATGAGGAGAGTGGTACCGTAGCCAAGGTATTCCCAACAGGGCCTCATCAATTCCCTCTGGAATGACGAGCAGAGAAATAATCTCCTGATGAGATCGCGACATGGACAGAGTAAAAGGGATGGTCTGGTGAGTTATCTGTGAGGGCAGAGTCGACCCATTCACCACTCGTACCGTTACAGGTTGAGCTAGCATAACCAGAGGTATTGCGTGGCGTTGGGAGAAGGCAGAAGACATAAAATTGCCCTCCGCCCCAGAATCCACGCAGAGCTCTACCGAGTGGGAGAATGAGCCTATAGTAATTGTCCCCTTAAAGGACAATTTAGAGGCAAACGTCGCCGTGTCTAGTGTACCTCCACCTACGACCACTAGACGCTGACGTTTCCTCGACCGCTGAGGACATCTGGTGGCTAAATGTCCAGACTGCTGGCAAACATGACAGACCCTGAGAGCACAAGCGGTCCGGGTCTTAGGTCCCGCTTGTGACACTTCCCTGGCCTCATGTGACTCAGGAACCAGGACCGGAGATTCCAGAGGTTTGGCGAAAGTAGGAGCCAGCCGAAACCTCTGCCTACACTGGGCTCGCTCTAACCTCCGCTCGTTAAAACGGAGGTCAATTCGAGTGGAGACTGTTATTAACTCCTCCAGTGTGGCAGGAATCTCCCTAGTGGCCAGAGCGTCCTTTACATGGTCAGCCAAGCCCCTCCAAAATATGGGGATAAGAGCTTTATCCGACCATTCCAGCTCAGATGCTAAGGTGCGGAATTGGACGGCAAAATGACTGACCAAGGACTCACCCTGAGTTAATGCCAGCAGTTGGAGCGCAGTGTCATGGGTGACTTGAGGTCCTAAAAAGACCTGTTTTAAAGTGCTCAAAAACAGAGGAGCACTCTGCACCACATGATCGCCACGCTCCCACAGCGGCGTAGCCCATTCCAACGCCCTGTCCGACAATAGAGACACAATAAATCCCACCTTAGCCCGCTCTGTGGGGAAACGTGCAGCCAGAAGCTCGAGATGAATAGAGCACTGACTCACGAATCCCCTACAAAATTTGCTATTACCAGAAAATTTTTCTGGCAGCGGGAGGCGAGAAAATGTCGGAACAGGGGTGGCAATGGACAAAGTTGCTGCAGCCACGCTGGCAGCCTGTACAGCAACTGCGGTAACATCCACAGCTGAGGTTGCGCTCTCGAGAGCCGCCAACCTACCCTCCAGCTGCTGTATATACCGCAGGGATTGCTGTTTGTCCGTCATCACTAGCCAGACCCTGGCGCTAGTGTAATGTTAGGGCTAGCGGAACGCACCAAATAATAAGACTGATAGTGTACGGTGCGTTCGTAGCCCGGGGTCCACCGTGCAGAGATGGAACCTGCTGCTGAGTAATGACGGACTATATGGCGGTACTCATAAGTATACTCGCGTGGGTTAAACTTCACCCAACGTCAAGGAAGCGATCCTGTTGCGTCACAGGATCGCGGTACCGCACATAGAAGGCGAGCAAGCAGTCAGCGAACTTAACCCCAACTAGGATTGAAGTCCGATTAGACCACTTGCTGACACAACACCGCAACAGGGTGTGTTAGGCAACTCTTATAATTAGAGCACCGAAGTGCGAACTGTGCCGTGCTGGCAGGCACCACTAAGCACCCAGACGTGGGTCAGGAAGCGCACTACTGGCGCGTGGCGCCGCACTGGCGGTCACCGCAATAGACGCTGATACGTGTGTGACACGTTGAGTGATTTGTCGGGCGCTAGATAGCAGCCATACTCCATACGCGAACAGTCATACAATAGGGTAGGGGTATTTAATGAACGACTTGCACTCACAACAAACACACGTATTCAATTGTACACTAGCGCATGGCCGTGCGGTCATGCGCAGTTTATATAGTTGCAGCACAGGAAGTGGCCACAGAAACTTTGCCCTTCCAAGACCTGCCAAGAGGTCCAATGGAATGTGCTGCAGAGCCTGAGCACATGACCCTCGATCTCCAACGGGAGATCTTGCCCTGGGCATGCTCAGTGTGCGCAAACAAGGACTTAGTCCCAGGGAAGTCCGCTCGCCGCTGACCAGCACTGACTTTAATGGCAGGAGCTGAAGAAGCAGCAGTAGCTCTCTGTACAGAGTGAGAGAGAGCGAGCAAGACACTGGGAGCGACGTCCCCGCTGAGCAGACTCCACTGCGGCCGGAGGAGAATGGGAGACCGCAGCGGAGACGGATCGAGATTCCCCCTGTGCAGCAGAGGAAACTCAACTCCTAACAGTAAATATATTAGAACATTATATTATTAGCAAATTAGTTAAAAAGAAAAAAAAGTAACAAACACGGGACTACACACTTCGAGCATAACCGCTCTTAGTCTAGACCCGTGTCTTTTTATTCTCTTTGTATGTTTTGATTTTTGATTTTTCCCTTTTTAACTATGTTGCTAATAAAATAATGTTCTAACATACTCACCTCATTTCCTGCGGATGCTGGAACTTTCCATGTTGCTGCTACAATTAGACTGACTGTGGCACCTTATTTCAGTTAATCATTTTCAATTACTCAGATTCAGGGTTTAGTTGTCGTTAAAATGTTTCTGCTCGTCTGTAAGTGTCAGATATTGGTATATCTTCTTCTAATTAGGATCCTTTGAATTTTAGACATAGGTTTTTTTATAGCCTGTACTTTCGGTACACAAGACTGAAACAAAAACTTTTAACAACTTCTGCCGATGTATAATTGCAGACAAAAGAAACCTGGATTTTGTCACTTTGCCAATATTTCTGTAAAGTTCAAGCGAAAAGCGTACCTCGATAGCAAGAACGAAGACAATAGATTGTATATAAAACAACGGCTCTGAATAAATTATTTAATTAGCCATAGACAATAAAACAAAAGAAATAACCCATCAAGCTTGAATCATTGGAGAATAAATAGAGATTAGAATTAAAGGGCGGGTTGTACAAACGGTGGTTTTCTCTATAGCGCTTTATGCTTTTTTCACTTTGACCTCTTTTAATTTCCCTCTTACTTTACTTTATTTGGCTTTTAAATAAATAATGACTTTATTACAACTAGATAATGGCTTCTGTCTTCAATTCTGGCTATAGGAGCATACGTCTGCCACCAGAGGTTGAAGCTGATGGTACTTTTTGGCCAATTTTAAACTGCCATGTGGCCAACATACTTGATACAGGACAATGGAAACTCCACATTTGGACCAGTGTAGCACATCATTGTCAATTACATTAATGAGAAGAAACATAAAGTCTTATGGGAATCTATCAACAAGTTTTTGAAGTTTTCCAAGGACAGCATGAGGTTGGGACTGAGACACAGATTTCAATAATGGTCACTTATTAGGCTTTGTGCTGTTGTTTCCATACAATTAATGCTTTATCACCAGGAGATCATATTGTATTGTATTGTATTATACAATTATTAGGTTCTGTAGAAGGACGTAGATCTGGGGATTTGGATGGACAAATGTCTTTTTTCGGCCTTACTAACTATGCTACTATGTTACTATGTTACTATGAGATTATCACTGCCGGGAATACAGCTAAGATGAGCCCTTGTCCGACCACGCCCCCTCTTCTGATAAGTAGCTCACTGTCAATAGACAATGTATATAGAGAGCATGGTCTAAGTGGGGTCAGCTTTCTAAGCTCCGCTATATGCTACATCTAAAAACTGATTGTGTCACTACTACTCCTAATAAACTAAATGTTATATCACTGGAATTAGGGTCACTTTCCTACATTATGCTGCTCTCAGATGAGGAGCCCCTGGGAGCCCCATACAAAACTGATGGCTGGCTAATCCTGAACTGATTGGCCAGCTTTTGTCTAATGTGTATGGGGGCATTTAGAATAACACTTTACAGAAGTGTGGTTGTTGACATTGACATGGATATTTCTCTACATAATTAAAGATACAACTGTATGATGGTCACATTGATGTTTAGAGGAGTCATTGTCTGGGATTCTGTCATGTTTTATAGCAAGATGGCAAGGAACAAGCAAAATATAGCTTTGTTTTTGGCATCAAAATTACAGAAATGTTTTCTGGATTCAGCAAAATATCATGGCTCATGTTAGAAGTGCAAGCCGCAATAAAGTGTGAACATGGCCTTAACCCTGCTGTTCTGTTCGCATTTGCAATACACTTGTACTGTTTACGGGTGAATATGACCCGACTTATTAATTCTTGATTTTTAGCTACTCTAAGTGTTTGTTTGAATACTTTTTCATTATTATACTGTATGTGAACATGGTTGATCATAAACAAATGAAAAATTTAAATTTAAACTTAATAATTTTTTTTTTTTCATAAACAGGTTACACAGGCTTTTTACAATTATCTTTGATTGTTGGCATTCTGCACACAAATAACAAAGAAGCTTTACATTACTATTACTAAAACATGAAATTTAACTTTTTGAAAACAATATTTATGAATCAACAAATGAAAAATCATAAAAACTTCAACCTTTTTAGAAAGAAAAAAGAAAAACTGAACATGTTCATGCGTTTTTACACTGAACACAATAATTAGACACATGTCCTTTACACAGATATTTTGAACATCCAGCACACGTCAGATTAGTCTTATTGTCACAGGAAGATGGACAGAAGCTCCATCTCTTCCTTTTTTTGCTGGTAGCTGTGCTGCTGGAGGCCGTGGATGTGGAGTCTCTTTCTTGAGCATGCTGGACACTTTTTACAATGGCTGTTCCTCCTTCACTTCTGGGAGTCACTTTTCTGCTCTCAATATATGGCCTAACCATGGATTTGCCCAATTCCTTAAGAAATAATCTTCTTTTATGCAGCTTATTCCGGTTCCAATCGGGGTCGATTTCTCTCCATAAGACAAATGCATTGTATGCAGAAACGTCCAGTATGTTATAAAATAAAATCATTGGCCACCGATTGGTTTTGCGTTTGCATGTATATGTTGATATTGCTTGGTCTAAAGTATCAACTGCTCCCTTTGTGGCATTATAATCCAAAATAATGTCAGGCTTTCTGTCTTCTCTATCACGGCATTGTCATGGTGCATTGTGCTCATTAGAATTACCTGCTTGGTTTTTTTGGAACATAAGAAACAACAGTTGTATTTCCAGAAAAAAAAAGTAGAAATGTACACCTCTCTTGCTAAGGATACCTTGCGGTAGTTCAGGTTTGTTTTTTCTTATAGTACCCAGCATGGTAAGTTGTTTTTTCTTAAACATCTGGCCTAGTTGATAGGATGTAAAAAAGTTGTCACATGTGACATTTTGTCCTCTTAAGGTACCTTCACACTGAACAACTTACCAACGATATCGCTAGCGATCCGTGACGTTGCAGCGTCCTGGCTAACGATATTGTTGTGTTTGACACGCAGCAGCGATCTGGATCCTGCTGTGACATCGTTGGTCGGAGCAGAAAGTCCAGAACTTTATTTCGTCGCTGGATCTCCTGCAGACATCGCTGAATCGGCGTGTGTGACGCCGATTCAGCGATGTCTTCACTGGTAACCAGGGTAAACATCGGGTTACTAAGCGCAGGGCCGCGCTTAGTAACCCGATGTTTACCCTGGTTTCCAGGGGACCTCGGCATCGTTGGTCGCTGGAGAGCGGTCTGTGTGACAGCTCTCCAGCGACCACACAGCGACGCTGCAGCGATCGGCATCGTTGTCTAGTTCACTGCAGCTTCGCTAAATGTGACGGTACCAGTCCATGAGTCAAATCGAGAACAACAGTCTCCTCTCTCACAAACAGCAAATGGATAATACTAGATAATTACTTGTTTACTGATAAGAACAGTGAAACCACCACCATTTTGAGATGAAGTACACATAAAAAACATAACTTTTGCAGTCAGAAATAATCAGAGACCTGTAGAACAGTATAAAATGCTATCGGGTCATATTGACCTGAACAGTACAAGTGTAACAATCAGCGTGTAGCAAAAAGTAAACAAAAAACAAAAAAATATATTTAGAGCTCCACAAATGAGGAGAAGTCAAGATACCACTAGTTTCAAATCCTCATATAAAAAATCTTCAGGGTCTCAAAAAATCATTTCGGGTTATATTGACCCGAACAGTACAGCAGGGTTAAACTAGTTTTTTAGTTGATTGTATCTAAAAAAAATAGAGATTGAAAAATGTAAAGTATGCCATTAACTCCAGGTGTAAAAAAAAGTATGGATTCAGCTTCTCTTTGCCTTCATCAAGCTGCTGTCAGGAAAACCTCCTGCTGATAAATTCCCTTTAAGTTGTATTTTGGACAGCCACACTTACTATTAAATATCTATCTATCTATCTATCTATCTATCTATCTATCTGTGATGAGCGAGTGTTCTCGTTGCTCGAGTTTTCCCGAGCATGCTCGGGTGGTCTCCGAGTATTTGTAACTGCTCGGAGATTTAGTTTTTGTTGATGGAGCTGCATGATTTATGGCTGATGGTCGGCCTGAGTACATGTGGGGGTTGCCTGGTTGCTAGGGAATCCCCACATGTATTCAGGCTGTCCAGCAGCTGTAAATCATGCAGCTGAGGCAACGAAAACTAAATCTCTGAGCAGTTACAAATACTCGGAGATCACCCGAGCAACGAGTACACTCGCTCATCACTACTATCTATCTTTTATCTATCTATCTATCTATCTATCTATCTATCTATCTATCTATCTATCTATCGATCCCATATCTATCTATCTATTTATCTATCGATCCCATATCTATCTTATCTATCTATCTATCTATCTATATATCGATCCCATATCTATCTATCTATCTATCTATCTATCTATCTATCTATCTATCTATCTATCTATCTATGTATCAATCCCATATTTATCTATCTATCTATTTATCTATCTTAAAGTTCTGGATTTTGCGCTGCTTCATTATCTTTCTGACACTATGTACAGTAGTTAATGACTTTATATACGGATATACTAAACACATAAACACAATACTTCAGTTACCTGCTGTCTTACTAAGTTCTTCCATTTTACTTATAAATAAAAAATGTACCTTTAAAGAAAGAAATATGGGTGTTATGAGACAGTTCTCAAAGGTCAATAGAGCATGTGGTATTATCACAGGAAACATAAAATCTTTATTCACTTAAACAACCTTGCGTCTTACAACTGAAGTACATACACTGTCATGTTCCTATTGTATTACACCTTTCAAGAGTCAATATTCTCCTGAAAAGGGCATTTATTCCTAATGACATACCTTGCCGCAAACACGCCAATGGTGTATTTGTGAAATAGAGGTGTTCCAACTTATAGTGGTAGAGGACATTTTTTCTTTTACCTTTTTAGCAAATTGAAGTCAACAGATCTGTGATATTTGTAAAATATCTGTCACTTCTCATTGTTTCTGAAAGTAAAGTGCTTGATGGTCTTCCACATATGGAGACAGATGGAACTTTTGTAGTTCAAGAAAGAATAGCCTTAGATAAGTAAACCACTGACAAGCAGTGCGTAATTTGAGTATGATGGGGCCCGATGCAAAATTTAGGCCTGGACCTCCACCTGAAATTTAGGCCTGGACCTCCACCTGAATGTTGGCCAGATCTATGAGCCCTAGAAGCGTTCTAGATCCTATAATATCCTCCATCCTAGACCCTTTTTTGTAATAATGTCCTCCATCCTAGACCCTTTTCTGTAATAATATCCCCATCCTGTATTAATGTCTTCCATCCCGAGCCTCTTGCAGTGATAATGTGGGAGACTTTGCTACTCTCTGCGACCATGATAATTACGCCCCTGCTGACAAGTCTTAAGCTTATATCACTTGTTTGTTTTATTGGATAAAAATGCTTTGGACATGGCAGAAATTTATCTTAAGGAGAATCTGACTAATGTGACAGAAAAGTATAAGAAATGTTTACCTGAAAAAATTGCATGGACTTGTGTCCTGTGAGCCAAAAACAAGTGTTTTTCCCAGATCTCACTAAGCAAGGCAAGTAAATTGTCTGATCTTGTTGTAACAAGCAACCTCTTCTTTCAGCTCCTCACAGGCCTTTAAGTTATTTATTCCAATCCTTGATCCATCCGTCCAATCTGACAACCTCTCTGTTGCTCTCCGGCTCTCTGCAGAGGGCCCAGTTGCCATTCCCACTGACAAAGGTTTCGACCTTTTACTGGTTGAGACTAACTACATTCCGGTGTAGGACCCCACGCACCAAACCACACACTCCCTGTCCCACTGTCAAGTGGTCCCAATAAACCTTCTCAATGAGGAGCACCATTTAACTTCCTCTGTCCTTTAGCTAGCACCATGCTTTGTCTGACTGTAATGAACCCATGTAGCAAGGGTGTAATGTGGGCTGTACATGCAATGAAAACTAAATATAAGCCACATGCCACCAAGGCATGAGAACGTTTAATGTCAATGTACCATGACAAGCATTTAAACATATAGAGGGAAAGCCAATGTGTAAAAATAGAATTAATAAACCTTTATGAAAGGGAACCAATCATATTCAATTACGATCCAGTATTATCCTGCAGATATTAGGATAATTTGCATGCTAATAGAATTCTGAAGGTATCTGACCGCAATACTGAAAATTCTGGGAATGACTGAAAACCAGCGCTTCCTGGGAGAAATCAAGTTGGTTTTCTCCCAGGTGCCGCACTTTCAGTTCAGCAGTCGGGCACCATCGTAACGCAGATTAACACTAGAAGTCTCAGAAATTTTGAGCTCCAAAGGTTCCAAAGGTAGAAATGATAAATGACCCCTCTCTGGGACTTCTACTGTTAACCCTATATCTGCTCGTTAATATTGTTATCAAACCTGATAGGTTCCCTTTAAGTCACACAATAACATATAAAATATATATTTAAAAAATGAACCTCTCAAATGGAATAAAGGCTACTTGCTATTGACAGTGCAAAAAGTACAATACATGTATAATCAATAATGTTGCCCAAAATAGTTGCTAACAAAATATCCTACATAGTTTAAGTGATACAGTAATTGGACAGACCAAGCTATATAAGAATAAAGAATTTATATTGCAATTTTATGTAAAGTGCAAAAATACTTAATTTTAATAATTCTAGGTTTCAGCAATGGACATAGATGTATTCAGGTGGAAATAGGTAACAGAAATAGTCATAGATATATTCAGGTTTGAAATAAGGTATACATAAAGAGAAAATAATAAAGTGCATAGATTAATATAAACATGTTACCAATAAAGTCGTCCTCTGGGAGTGCCATCACACTGATAGAGCACCCTTTTAACTCTAGGTGGCCTTATAGGAGGAAGAGCTGGAGATCATGTAGCACATGTTGGAGTTCCAGCACAGATTTTGACCTATCTGGGAGATGCATCAAGCAGAGGTTGATGGCAGGGGGAATGATCGAAGTCCCATTCACATGATCATCAATCCATGATCAGCAGTCAGGCAGATGATGTCAGGAGGTTCTGCCAGAATACCGATCATGTGAGAAGCAACACGTGGCCAGGATTCAGGTCACAGGACCCAGGGCTTGTAAGACTCATATAAGGACTGGTCAGGTGACCAAGAGGAAAGGAAGATGCAAGATACAAAGACCTTTTCAAAACCGTATTGTCCGTATAGCCATTTTTTCTATTATTATTCTAGGCTATTGTGTAACTTAATAAAAGTTTAACTCTATTTTTACTCATTTTTTGCCTGCAGTGCACTTACTTCTATGGGTTTATATTTTTCTGGACTTAGGGTACCGTCACACAGTGCAATTTTGATCGCTACGACGGCACGATTCGTGACGTTCGAGCGATATAGTTACGAGATCGCAGTGTCTGACACGCTCCTGCGATCAGGGACCCCGCTGAGAATCGTACGTCGTAGCAGATCGTTTGAAACTTTCTTTCGTCGTCTAGTGTCCCGCTGTGGCGGCATGATTGCATGGTGTAACATATATCGTATACGATGTGCGCATAGTAACCAACGGCTTCTACATCGCACATACGTCATGAAATTATCGCTCCAGCGTCGTAGATTGCAAAGTGTGACAGCAGTCTACGACGCTGGAGCGATATTGTTACGACGCTGGAGCGTCACGGATCGTACCGTCGTAGCGATGAAAATTGCACTGTGTGATGGTACCCTAAGTCAAGCCAACCTTCCCGCGATGGTCAAGAGATTCCTCTAATTCCTCTGTCTAGTCACAGGGATACTCACACACAATGGTGCCACAGATCACAGCAATACATTCTCCTAGCAGACCAGCCCAACAAAAGCATATAAACAGTGTCATGTAAAAGTTTGGGCACTCTGGTCAAAATTACTATTATTGTTAACAGTTAATCAAGTTGAAGATGAAATAATCTCTAAAAGGGATAAAGTTAATAATGACAAATTTCCTTTGCATTTTAGGCAAATATATATATATATATATATATATATATATATATATATACATACAGTATATATATATATATATATATATATATATATACTGCATATATAATTTTTTTTATTTTTTTCATCTTTTACATTTTGAAAATTATATAAAGAAAAGTGGGCCAATGCAATAGTTTGGTCCCCTTGCATGGTTAGTACCTAGTAGCACCCCATTTTTAAAGTATTACAGATTGTAAATGCTTTTTGTAGCCAGAAAAGAGACTTTCAATTTTTGTTTGAGGGATTTTCATCCATTCTTCCTTGGAAAATTCTTCCAGTTCTGTGAGATTCCTGGGTCTTCTTGCAGGCACTGCTATTTTGAGGTTTAGCAGCAGATTTTCAATGATGTTCAGATCAGGGGACTCTGAGGGCCATTGCAAAACCTTCAGCTTGCTCCTTTTGACGTAATCGATTGTAGAAGCCTTCCTCTTTTCACCGTCAGCTATTTTGCAGATGGTGTTTGCATCAAGATTTTGTTTAAATTTCATTGAATCCATTCTTCCCTCTACCCTTGAAATGTTCCCCGTGCCATTGTCTACAACACCATCCCAAAGCATGATTGATCCACTCCCATGCTCAATGGTTGGTGAGATGTTCTTTTCCCTAAATTCTGTGCCCTTGTTCTCCACTTATACCTTTGATCACTGTGGCAAAAGAGTTGTATTTTAGCCTCATCTGTCGACAGGACTTGTTTCCGAAATGCACCAGGCTTGTTCAGATGTTCTTTTTTGAATACTTCTGATACTGAATTTTATGTTGCGAACACAAGAGTGGTTTTCTTTACATGGCTCTTCCATGAAGGAGATATTTGTGGAGGTATCTCTGAACAGTAGAACAATTGCCACAACTCCCGAGTATGCTAAATTGTTACGAAGGTCTTTTGCAGTCAAGCAGGGGTTCTGATTTGCTTATCTAGAAATCCTAGGAGCAGCTCTCACTGAAATCTTGCTTGGTCTTCCAGACCTTATCTTGACCTCCACTGTTCCTGTTAACTGCCATTTTTTAATTACATTTCAAACTGAGCAAAGGGCAACTTGAAAACATTTTGCTATCTTCTTATAGCCTTCTCCTCCTTTGTGGATGTCCACCATTTTAATTTTCAGAGTGCTAGGCAGCTGCTTAGAAGAACCCATGACTGCTGTTTTTTGGCACAAGGTTAGAGGAGGCTGGGTATTAAAAAACTTGGAAATTTGCATCACCTGGCCTTTCCTAATGATGATAGTGAACAAGCCATAACCCTAAGCGGCTAATTAAGGTATGAAACCTTGGACAAAGTTATCGGAGCACACAAATCTCCAAGCGTGCCCAGACTTTTGAATTTTCCTGTTTGTAATTTTTAATATGGGAAAAATGATAGTAACATAGTAACATAGTAACATAGTTAGTAAGGCCGAAAAAAGACATTTGTCCATCCAGTTCAGCCTATATTCCATCATAATAAATCCCCAGATCTACGTCCTTCTACAGAACCTAATAATTGTATGATACAATATTGTTCTGCTCCAGGAAGACATCCAGGCCTCTCTTGAACCCCTCGACTGAGTTCGCCATCACCACCTCCTCAGGCAAGCAATTCCAGATTCTCACTGCCCTAACAGTAAAGAATCCTCTTCTATGTTGGTGGAAAAACCTTCTCTCCTCCAGACGCAAAGAATGCCCCCTTGTGCCCGTCACCTTCCTTGGTATAAACAGATCCTGAGCGAGATATTTGTATTGTCCCCTTATATACTTATACATGGTTATTAGATCGCCCCTCAGTCGTCTTTTTTCTAGACTAAATAATCCTAATTTCGCTAATCTATCTGGGTATTGTAGTTCTCCCATCCCCTTTATTAATTTTGTTGCCCTCCTTTGTACTCTCTCTAGTTCCATTATATCCTTCCTGAGCACCGGTGCCCAAAACTGGACACAGTACTCCATGTGCGGTCTAACTAGGGATTTGTACAGAGGCAGTATAATGCTCTCATCATGTGTATCCAGACCTCTTTTAATGCACCCCATGATCCTGTTTGCCTTGGCAGCTGCTGCCTGGCACTGGCTGCTCCAGGTAAGTTTATCATTAACTAGGATCCCCAAGTCCTTCTCCCTGTCAGATTTACCCAGTGGTTTCCCGTTCAGTGTGTAATGGTGATATTGATTCCCTCTTCCCATGTGTATAACCTTACATTTATCATTGTTAAACCTCATCTGCCACCTTTCAGCCCAAGTTTCCAACTTATCCAGATCCATCCAGATAATAGATATATTTTTTCCTAAAATGCAAAGGAAACTTGTTATCTTTAACTTTAGGCCTTCTAGAAATCATTTCATCTTCAACGTACTTAACTGTTCACAATAACAGTAATTTTGACCAAGGGAGCCCAAACTTTTACATGCCAGTGTACCGTGCGACGCAACATATATACATGAATGTTCTCAATATAAATAAAGAAACACTTTATCAGGCTCTGAATGAGCTCAAATTCTCAACGACCATTTAAAAAGGATACTTCAGCAATAATAAGGCTATGTGCACACGTTGCGGATTAGGCTTAGGAATTTCTGGTGCGGATTCTGCCTCTCCTGGCAGAAAACGCACCTGCGGATTTGTTGCGTTTTTTGTGCAGTTCCTCAGCATTTTTTGTGCGTTTTTGCTGCGGTTTTCTTGCGGATTTGCTGCGTTTTTTACCCCAGCGGTTTTCTATAATGGAATGGGTACAAAAACGCTGCAGATTCACAAAAAAGAAGTGACATACTACTTCTTTTAAACCGCAGCATTTCCGCAGCGGATTTTCCGCAAAGTGTGCACAGCATTTTTTTTTTCATTGATTTACATTGTACTGTAAATCAATTGCGGATCTGCAGCGTTTCTGCTCCTCAAAAAATGCTGCGGATCCGCAAAGAATCCGCAACGTGTGCACATACCCTTATAGTCTGCAAAAATTGGGGGTTTTATATTCTACTCGCCTTACACATCTACAAAAATTTACAGAAATTTGTGGTTTTATCACAACTCATGATTATTAACAAAATATAAACAGCAGTGATTTTCACTTTGGAAAATCAATGGAAAGAAGAGCTTGTGAAGATTTTCTTGACCTTGGCAAGGTCTTTACCTGTAACAAAAGAGTAGAGGTTATTTGAATAGCGTTGAAAAAAGCATCAACGAGTTATATTTTGGGGCAAGTAAATGGCATCTACATACGCATAAAATGTGTATTACAAACATTGCTTATTAATACAAATTGACAAGTCTGACAAGGCTGCAATGTTCTGCTGTTTAGCTTGCTATCTGCATCTACCTGTATCCTGGTACAGTATTGAAGCATTTCCTGGATGCTGAGCTTTGTGGAGCTTAGATGCACCTGCTGCTTATTATCTGCAGTTACAGCTGATACCTGAAGTCAATACTTGATGTATGCTGGGAAAATATTAACTTGTATGCACTATAATAATTACTGTTAACACCTTTCATCATCATAAATAATAGCTGGACGGAATAAAACTGCTGACATTTCACGATGACATGTCAAAAGTTTTGGAAAGTTTGTTTACTCCTCAATCATAAAATGAAGGGTTTTGTAAACAAAGGAACTAGTAAGGGATTTGCTTTTATAAACATTTGTATCAACGCAGTCTAAATGTCTAAAGATGTCGAAACAACTCTATTGTTAAAGGGAATCTGTCGGCAGGTTTTTCCTATGTAATCTGAGCGCTGCTTAAGGTAGGAACTGAGAGCCTGATTCCAATTATGGGTCATTTATTAAGCTGCGTGCTGTAGTTTCAAATCAATCAGTGTTTTATCATCAGGGGATTATCACTGGGTGACTAGGACTCACGTGCAGGCCAGTCCAACTAATCAATGTAACCCCGCCCCCACCACTGATTGGCAGCTTGCTGAAAATTCACAGCTGCCAATGACAAGTGTAGGCGGGGCTACTGAGTCTGACCATAGCTACGTCTGTAATAAAGAAAGCAGGGATTCGATCAAAACTGCACCAAGTGGTCTAGTAAATGATACATTGCTGGAATCAGAGTCTCAGCCCCTATATCATGCTTGTCTCATATTGAAGAGCAAAAGCCTGCTGATAGATTCCCTTGAAATACATTTTTTTTTCAAATATGCCATTGATACGTGTCTATAAAGCAAGTCATGGATTAAACAAACCTTGATCATAAAAGACAGCTGCCCATACCCGAGTCAGTGTTGTCTGAGTCCTTTCCCTGCTATTGTTCTCTGCAACATTTTGACCTTTCTATCAAATAAACAGGTATTTAAACTTGGTTTACCAGATTGATTTGAGCTTTACAAATAAAAGCCGGCTGAAGTGTTCCAGATAGATTGCCTCCTTCATCCGGGGTGCTTTGAAAATAGACTACAAATACTCAAACATCTTTTCATTCTAAAAGAACACTTTATCACGAAATGTGTGCTGCGTACCTTTAACCGAGCACTCTGATTCCCTTCCATGTCTGCACCATGTCTGCTATTATCAGTCAGATTAAGGAGAACACCTGCAGAGTCGGAATGACAACATTGATAATCCCGCACTTATTGTTTGTACAGATACAAATTAGTTTCCTTTTCTTCATCTTGGCTTCATTGAATTTGATTCTCAGACAAAGAGATTTTCCGAGTGCTGTGCTGGAAACAGTCCCGATGTTCAGGTCAGAGTTCATAATTAAAATTATTCCCTATCTCCAGCTGTTAGAGGTTGACGTTTTGTACTGTGAAGGAATGGATTCATATTTTAATTTCCCTGTTTAATAGATAGAAGCATTTTTTTGTTCGAATGTAAAAAATGGCTCCTTTGTTGGCTTTAAAACTTGAAAAAAAGGACAAGCTCATTAGTAAACGAGTAGGCAGAAAATGTACACCCCATAATGTTCATATACACTGACAAGCAAAAGGGTAACAATGTTTTGATCTTTTGACTTTCAGGCTCCATATCTCACCATCCACTACTGCTTCTAAGGTGAGACTATATAATCTTTGTAGACAATTATCTTGACTATATCATACAGAAATTTTACTTGCAAATATTGAACATATGAAAGTTATGCAGATTCTTGTCATGTCACTGCATTGTTACTGTTTTGCTCCTGGTAGTGGAAAATTATTTTTCTTCTTGTGTACTACAAAATGCAACCTGTTCTTACATTCCCTAATAGCTCAGTGTGTTGTTAGGCTGATTCCCAAGTGAAAGGTCAATAGTTCGAATTGAGGAGCAGCCATGAAGATTTCCCAAGAAAAGAGAAACAGCATCATCCAGCTCATCGATAGCGGTCTCTCGGCCAAGAAAATAGCAAACTCCATCATGTGAGCGCCATGACAGTTGGAAGAATATAAAATGACGTCTAGGCAAAATATCGGAGTCAACAAGTCGGCTCATCACAAGGTCTGTCAGTTCTGGTGCGAAAACATGGCAGTGGGGTTGACTCGTTTGCTTCATAATAGTGAGATCACAGCTGTCTATGCTAGCACCATGCGATGCACGATACACAAGTCTGGAATGGAGGCCCCAAAAAATGTGAAGAATCCTCAACTTCAATATCGTCATAAGACGTGTTGGCTCAAGTTTGCAAAAAAGTCAGAAAAGTGGTACAGTAGAAGATTGAAATGGGTAATTTAGTGCGATGAGACTAATAGACTTGGCTCTGATTGGTGTAAATGGGTCTGGAGGAAACAAGGGAAAAATAGCTAACGGGATAGCTAATAGAAACTGAAGGAACTGTTAAATTGGGTTGAGGAAGCCTGATGATATGAGGTTGCTTCACAGACAAAGGAATCGGGTACTTTTACAAGATCAATGGTGGTCTCAATGTTGACCTATATGTGAGTATCATGCAAGACGAGTTGCTTCGTACACTCGAGTACTATGGGTATGACAAGAACAACATACCGTTCCACCAGGACAACGACACGAAGCATATGTCAAGATTGACAAAGAAATGGTTTAATGACACTGAAGTAGAGATGCTGGATTGGTCCTCACAGTCCCCAGACCTCAACCCAAACAAAGACTTGGGGGTAGAGATGAAGAAAAAGCTGTATACATACCCAAGTGAGTTGATCAGTATGCACCAACTTTGGGAACGTGTAGAAGAGACCTGGGATCAGATTTAGGCTGAGACATGCTTGAATCTGATTGAGAGCTGCCCAAAAGGATTCGGGCAGTGTTGAAAACCAAAGTTGCATTTAAAAAATAGTAAAAAATAAGATTGAGATTTGTAGGAGCAAAACAGTAACAATGCAGTCACGTGACAATAATCTGCATAACTAATCATATGCTAAATAATTGCAAGTCAAATTTATGTATGAGATATCCATTATGATTGTTTATAAAATGATGACAGTCTCACTACTGAAGCAGTAGTAATGGATGGTGAAATATGGAGCCTGAAATTTAAAATTTCAAGACATTATTACCATTTCATTCATGTGTGTACTACATAACAGGCATATAAAAGCATGTAAAAATGAGCAAACTGATTCAATGGAACTTCTAGAAATTTCTGGAAATTTATGGGTCCTGGCGATCCCAAACACTTTGGTATATGTTTCATGCACGTCTCAAAAACAGTTTGCCGCCACTTTAAGCATTGTAGACTATTGTATCAGCCACAGAAGGCTAATATGATCTCAGGCACGGACATACAGGCTTCTCTATAATGCCTTCCAGTTATCACATAGCACAATGCAGCCAATCAGGAGGGACTATCAGAGCCTGTATAAAATCCGAGGCAAGGAATGCAGCAGCCATGTTAAGATGATTAAGGATAGTGAGAGGATGTCTCAGCTCAGCAAAACAGATAAGGAGGGAAAGCGCTAAAAAGTTGGATAAATACTCCAGACAGTAATTTATTATAGCACTGAAGAACATGAGTGTCATGGACTGCAAATAATAGAGATTTAATTGATAGGAAAAGAGAGTAGAAAAGGTATCAGCAGCAGTCCCAGACTCAGTGTGACAGATCAGTGATATGGCATAGCTGGCATTTATCCTGCTGCATTTAAGTACACATTTTGTCTTCATTCTTAATGCACTTAAAAGCAGCAGCAGGGAAGCACAATATTTTTCACAGAGTAAATCAGAGACAGTGCGTTTGCTTGTCACAAGGAACAATACTGAAATTTAGTGTTTTGTATGTAATCTGGTTTGCACAGGGAGAATAATAGTTTTAGAAATATGAAAGAAAATTCCTCAAAATCCAGACATCTAACTGTGACTGTTACTTTCACAATGTGTGCATGTCACACGTTTTTTAATATTCAAATTTTACATCTGAAAATGCCACGCAAAAAACAGCACCTGATTGCAGGCAATTGCTATTTGGAAATGTACCTATCTAGCTTTTCTTGTTCATCCTTTTGGGGAAGGGGACTTCATTTTGTTAAACAAAAATAGCAATTAAATAAAAAAAATTGAGCTGTGAATATCTGTTTTTGCACCTGTTTACTAGACCAATTTGGCAACTGTACATGCAATACCTAAATTTCCTGCTGCTGCTGCTGCATTTTGCTTTCCGTATGTGCACTTACTTACCTAGTATTACTTTTTACATAATTTTTACAAAAATTATAGAATTTAAAAAAACAAGGAATATAGAGATTTTTCTATTTACTGTATGTCTGTTTTTTCCCTAATCTAATGTAATACCTGCACTTACCACATACTTATAGCGACCTGTTGTAAAAACGGACACACAAACCATGAACTGAGGACACACTGATCCAAAACACTCCACATGACCATTGTTTTCATGTATGTGTTTAAGCATGGATGTGTGAATGAGGCCTTAGAGGGCCTTCAAGAGTTAACAAAGTGGAGAATAAGGCAGATACTGATAAATCACTTGCCTTACTCCTAATAAATAAATTAAGAAGAAACAAGCAGTCATAAATCCAAAACATCATCATCTTTATTAGCTATTTATAAAAAAAATTGTATACAGACAAACAGATACATAGGGCTGAAAGATGGCACAAGATGTAGCCAGCATCAATAGATTGCCCTCGCTGGGGTGTCCCCTTAGGTACAAGATATACAGATGTTTTACGCAGTAAACAGTATAAAATGTCCTCAATATATTAATATATTATGCGATATGGCAGAAGTACAGGACGAACAAATCATTGCCGCAATCAAAAAATAATTACAAATGTACACATATTACCTTGTAGTTGATGGAACAATCTCCAGGGGTCACCCGCCCAACCCGACGCGCGTTTCGGTAATGGTACCTTCCTCAGGGGGCGCATAGCTAGAACTGGGCATAATCCTTAAATAGTACATGTCCGGAAGTTGAATACAGCGTCACGCTAACACGCACCATGCCGCATCCGCAGGGCTGCATACAGCCGGGCAGCCGGCGCCCGGAAACATGTGGGGCCCCACGTGATGCGGAAGTCGGTGCACCGCTGAGTCAGACACAGACTGACCGCACGGCGTCATAGCATCTGCGCACCGTGATGGAAAATACACTGAGGACACATTGATCCAAAACACTCATGACCATTGTTTTCATGTATGTGTTTAAGCATGGATGTGTGAATGAGGCCTTAGAGGGCCTTCAAGAGTTGACAAAGTGGAGAATAAGGCAGATACTGATAAATCACTTGCCTTACTCATAATAAAATTGTGGCTCTGCATATTTGAGGTGTACAAAAATACATGTAAAGCCATTATTGGCTATCTCACACCAAATGTCCAGAATTTGTATGTTGTAGGCTACGTTTTTTCCAGTCCATTAAGTCGCTCGAGATGGTGATATTGAAGCAATTGACTCATGGACAGGAGCCCATGTTGCTAGCACCTGACTGTTGAGGACAGATCAGGTGCATGTGCCCTGCAGAATTGCTGACCGAAATGTTCTCATGGAATGTGGAACAAAGAGAACTGGATCAGGGCTGAATCTGTGGCTTGCAGTTCAGTTTCGGAGTGCGCTTTGGCAACACTCCAGAAATAGAACATTTGTACTCAAGCAGTTGAAAACAATTCATTTATATGCCTGTCTATACATTTAAATACAAACTTTTACTTGTATTTTCAATGATCCCATGTCCAAGTACATTTAGTATGAACATTCACTATATTGCATGAGAAGAAAAAAGGTTTAGCCAGAAGTTCACTTCCCTTCTGCAGGTTACAGAAATCCAAACAGTTCTTTATTTTACCATGTCCATGAATATATATATTAATCTTTTGTAGCACACAGCAATATGTATCAATGTATCTATAAAACACATATTAATGCTCTCGAATAGGTTCAATCCCCTCATATAAAACACATAGAATTAATAGAAAGCAAAAAGAGTATTGGGAACCAAATAAAATAAATGCAAAATGTGTTTATCTAATATATAAAGCTGAATGTGTGTGTGTATGCGTGTATGTATGTGTGTATGTCCGGGATTGGCATCTGCACCGTCGCAGCTACAGCCACAAAATTTTGCACAGTCACACGTCTGGACCCCGAGAGCGTCATAGGCTATGTTGTGAGGCGAAATTTTAACCCCACGCGTTCCAATTCACCAAACAATTTTGCCCCTATCTACATAATGGGGAAAAAGTGAAAGGAAAAGTGTTGGAGGCAAATTGACAGCTTCCAGATGTGAACAAGGGGGACTTAAAGAGTGAGAGCGATGGCGCCAAAGAGTATATACCGTACAGTTGCTAAGGTGGGACCCTGACATGGGATACTCACCACACACGGGGATATGAACACACACACAAAATGCGCCACACACTACCACGTGCTTGAACACATATACCACCCTCAGCACACATTTCACCACATATACACCAACCTCACCACATAAAAGTCGAAACACAAAAGTCGCCGCTCAAAACTCGCCATGCGCAAAACTCGCCACATGCAAAACTAGGCTCACGGAAAACTCACCACACGTGCAAAACTCACCTCATGGAAAACTCGCCACACGAAAAAAATTGCACACGCGGAAAAATTGCCACATGCACAAAAGTTGCAACACATGCAAAGGTTGCCTCACACAAAACTTGCACATACTCAAAACGCACCACACATAAAACTCACCACGCGCAAAACTCGCCATGCGCAAAACTTGCTGCACACAACTTGCTACACTAACCTGTCACATGCAACTCGACACACAAAAAGTTGCTACACGCATGTCGCCACATAAAGCTCATCTCACAAAAGTCGCTATATGCATATCGCCACATGCAACTCAACACACACAACTTGACACATGAAACTCGCCCTAAAACACACACAAGTCTGGTATTATCCTTCAAAAATAAGAATCTGATTAATAAGCAGACAAACTACAAGAGCAACAAATGTACCATATAGGAAATACAGAAGCTGTCAGTCACATGACCTGTCTGTTATGTGTATGTGTGAGCTAATATATACTGCCAGGGGGGAGGGCTTCCTGTTGGCTGGGGATTTATCAGGCTGCCAATTTAGCTTACAAATACTGAGGTAAAAATACTGAGCAAATAACGTGAATGCGGTCTAATACAGGAGGAGATGACATACAGATATATACTATATACAGGGGAGATGACACACAGATATATACTATACACAGGATAGATGACACACAGGTATATACTATATACAGGAGGAGATGACACACACATATATACTATATACAGGGGAGATGACACACAGGTATATACTATACACAGGAGGAGATGACATACAGGTATATACTATATACAGGAGGAGATGACATACAGGTACATACTATTTACAGGGGAGATAACACACAGGTATATGCTATATACAGGAGCAGATGACACACATATATACTATATACAGGGGAGATGACACACAGGTATATACTATATACAGGAGGAGATTACATACAGGTATATACTATATACAGGAGGAGATGACACACTGGTATATACTATATACAGGGGAGATGACATACAGGTACATACTATATACAGGGGAGATGACACACAGGTATATACTATATACAGGGGAGATGACACACAGGTATATACTATATACAGGGGAGATGACACACAGGTATATACTATATACAGGAGGAGATGACACAGGTATATACTATATACAGGGGAGATGACATACAGGTATATACTATATACAGGAGGAGATGACACACTGGTATATACTATATACAGGGGAGATGACATACAGGTACATACTATATACTGGGGAGATGACACACAGGTATATACTATATACAGGGGAGATGACACACAGGTATATACTATATACAGAGGAGATGACACACAGGTGTATACTATATACAGGGGAGATGACACACAGGTATATACTATGTACAGGAGGAGATGAAACACTGGTATATACTATATACAGGAGGAGATGACACACAGGTATATACTATATACAGGAGGAGATGACACACACATATATACTATATACAGGGGAGATGACACACAGGTATATACTATATACAGGGGAGATGACCCACGTATATACTATATACAGGAGGAGATGACACACAGATACTGCATATACTATATACAGGAGCAGCAGATGACACACAGGTATATACTATATACAGGAAGAGATGACACACAGATATATACTATATACAGGAGGAGATGACATACAGGTACAAACTATATACAGGAGGAGATGACACACAGGTATACTATATACAGGAGCAGATGACACACACGTGTATACTATATACAGGAGGAGATGACTTACAGGTATATACTTTATACAGGAGTAGATGGCACACGTATATACTATATACAGGAGGAGATGACATACAGGTATATACTATATAAAAGAGGAGATGACACATAGGTATATAGAGGAGAAGATGACATACAGCAGGTATATACTATTTACAGGGGAGATGACATACAGGTATATAGTATATACAGGAGATGACATACCGGTGTATACAATATATAAGGGAGATGACAAACATGTATATACTGAGGGGAAAATGAGAGGTGTGAGGTGAAAATGAGGGGTGTGAGGTGAAAATGAAAAGGTGTGAGTGCAAAATGAGAGGAGTGAGGGAAAATAGTGAAGTGATCGGAAAATGACAGATGTGAGGTCGAAATAGCAAGTGTTAGGGGGGAATGAGAGGAGTGAGGGGGAAAATAAGAGGAGTGAGGGGGAAAATGAGAGGTGTAAGGGAGAAAATGAGAGATTTGAGGGGGAAAATGAGAGGCATGATGGGAAAATAAGAGAAGTGAGGTGCTATAACTAACCACAGATATTTACTATGCCCAGGCAACGCCTGCTGCTAGTTAATAAATAATATTACACATAATGGTAGGTAACCACATAAATAGACAACAAATAACAATGAACAGGCAGCAGAAGCAGCACAAAGATCAAATTACTCCACTATTCTTTAGGCGTATATAATTTATAATTAAAAATATGTAAATGGTTATGAGTTAGGTCAATGGCTGACAGACATGGACAGTTATAGCTCAATATAATATGAGTGCCCAATAAAACAGTAATGATACTCGCTCCAGCCAAGGAAGAAACCCATATTAAAGCCTATGGATAAATGGTGACTCTAACCCACACCTACTATATTCTATCTACTAGAGAATTAGACATAATTGTGATGGTATATTACCTTTACAATATGGAGGTTAAAACACCCTCAAGGCCCGTTTCACCAACCACAAATGCGGCTTCGTCAGGAGATTTTTCAAGTTCTATTTTTTAAATCTGGCCAAGAAGCAGGCGAAGTATTGAAGTAACAAAATAAGTTATACTTGCCAGAAAAACAAAACAAAAAAAAAAACAAACAAAAAGAAAATGTGCAGGATACAAAAAATCCCAGTAAAATATTTAAATTTGTATTAAATACCATTAAAATATATAAATATTAATGTACTGAAAGATGATATATATATATATATATATATATATATATATATATATATATATGTACATATATATATATATCCCTCTCACACAGATATACTGTAAATAATATAAATATAAGGCTGAGGTATCACATGAGAAATTAAATGAAGAAAGCAACATCGATGAAATGATAATAAATGACAGGCAGTGTGAAAAGGTAAGTAATAAAGGTCACTGTGTGTAAAGGGAGATTACCCTGGTAAAGTACAGATTTCATAAGCAGCGATTCCAAAAATTCAGATGCACCAAAAAATGTATAAAGGGATGAAATGTAGCTTTTATTCCATCCTTAAAGTCACGTGGTGAAAATACAAGTTGAGGTAGATGATGCAACATTTCATCCATAACAGGCCTTTATCTAGCCAGAAATACAAATGATAAAAATGTAGCCAGAATCCATAGGTGCCTGACAGAGCATGAGACCCGTGGCTCATCCACCCGACACGCGCTTCTGGGGTGAAAAAATGCCCGAAAGAGCCCAAGGCCCTACAGTGACCTATCTTCAGTGCTCTCGCCCATCTTTGTGACCTGTCCTGCAGTAATGTGAGGATGGTAGCACGGTCAGCATGTCACCACTGAGACAGTGATTTGCTGCATTGGTCACATACATTAGGATCACAGGAGAGAAATATGAGTCCGAATGTTGCCCGAAAAAATAAACAATATTTATTGAGAAAAATCAATCACTAAATTACATATAGAAAGTTCACAATATTTGCAAAGGTGCAACATATGGATTTCTTATAGTGACTATATCCATGGATACGAAAAAGTGACCCAAGGAAAACAAACCTTATATACATATATTTGGTCACATTAGGCTAGTTGGAACTTCTTCGCAGCAACAAAGGTTGCAAAGACCAGCAGGACCACCAGACCAAGGGCACTGCATAGGCAGAGGATTTACCATATCAGCATTAGTTATTGTGTTATTTATATGCTTTCTTGTATTTACGTTTGAAACAGGGAAATTCGACAGTGAAATCATTGAGGTGAGAGATATTATTATTATTATTAATAATAATACTATAAAACAAACATATAAAGTATAAAGCTAATAAGTATAACATTATTTTGAGAGGTGTTTTTCAGCTCAGGACCAAACATTTCTTATATCATATCACCAGTCTCTTCTTTCCATGCAGAGGTTAAATGCACAACACTTTTCATTCCCAAATGAGCCCTCTAGCGACCCAGCCTCAAATGTATGCCCTATTAACCACTCCCCCTCATTTGCATAATAATAAGAGTCAGCCACAAATGATTTACCCTCCTAACTTGCATCATAAATAACAGATCATTTGCGCAGATAATTACAGTAATTTCCATATCAATAATACATGCAAAGCTGCTAAACGCAAAATACTAGCACATCAGATAATAGGATTTCTCTCCCTCTTATGATTTCTTCTGGATTATTTTTGCAGATAGGCTTTTTTTTTTTTTTTTTTTTTTTTTAGAAAAACAACCCCTCTTAGGCTTTATTTTCTTCTATACATCGCAAATGGTCAATTGCAAATAATATCTTGGCCTCGGATGGTCAGAGCTGTGTATTCAGGCCGAGCGAGAACTGCATTATCACCTTTTTGTTAGCAAGAGAATGGAGATCCAGTTTTCAGCTCATATTTGCCTTCTGCAAAATAAGGCGCACAGAATAGACATAGGCTGATGATTAGAATGGTAATTGTCGGAGATGATGTTCTCCCAAAATACACTTATGGACCAAATAACTTTACAGTACAGTTAGCAAAAAGCATAGCACAGGTCAGCTATTCTGGCTAGACTAGAATATAGAAAATGAATGCATTACCTGTGCTTGAGCACAACTGCGTGCGTTGCTTGATTAGAAATAGATAATGCATCATGTTTATACAAGGGAATCTGTTAGCAGGTGTTAATTATTTAATCTTAGAGCAGCAAAGTATAGGGGCAGAGAGGCTTAGGGTACCGTCACACTATAAGATTTCGATCGCTACGACGGTACGATTCGTGACGTTCCAGCGATATCGTTACGATATCGCTGTATCTGACACGCAGCAGCGATCAGGGATCCTGCTGAGAATCGTACGTCGTAGCAGATCGTTTAGAACTTTCTTTCATCGCTGGATCTCCCGCTGTCATCGCTAGATCGGTGTGTGTGACACCGATCTAGCGATCTAGCGATGCGATCCAGCGATGCGTTCGCTTGTAACCAGGGTAAACATCGGGTAACTAAGCGCAGGACCGCGCTTAGTTACCCGATGTTTACCCTGGTTACAAGCATTAAACTAAAAAAAAACAAACAGCACATACTTACATTCTGGTGTCCGTCAGGTCCCTTGCAGTCTGCTTCCCGCACTGTGACTGCCGGCCGTAAAGTGAAAGCAGAGCACAGCGGCTGTGCTTTCACTTTCACTTTACGGCCAGCAGTCACTGAGTGCGGGAAGCAGACTGCAAGGGACCTGACGGACACCAGAATGTAAGTATGTGCTGTTTGTTTTTTTTTAGTTTAACGCTTGTAACCAGGGTAAACATCGGGTAACTAAGCGCGGTCCTGCGCTTAGTTACCCGATGTTTACCCTGGTTACCCAGGGACCTCGGCATCTTGGTCGCTGGAGAGCTGTCTGTGTGACAGCTCCCAGCGACCACACTACGATTTACCTACGATCACGGCCAGGTCATATCGCTGGTCGTGATCGTAGGTAAATCGTATAGTGTGACGGTACCCTTAGAAGGAATG
The DNA here is from genome assembly GCF_032444005.1 of Ranitomeya imitator. Classification (NCBI taxonomy): domain Eukaryota; kingdom Metazoa; phylum Chordata; class Amphibia; order Anura; family Dendrobatidae; genus Ranitomeya; species Ranitomeya imitator. The sequence continues at coordinate 68,604,679 of NC_091288.1, forward strand.
TGTCATCAGTAGGGATGATTGGGCTCATGGAAGTTCGGTTCTGGCACCTGACCTGTACCCAAACCTGAACCTGATCCCCAAACCCATTAAAATCAATGAGAACCCAAACTTTGGAGCTGGAAAATCTCCAGGAGAAGTCACTGTTCGGATTTCGGCACCGGTACGAACCTCAAACTTTACAGTTCAGGTTTGTTCATCTCTAGTCATCAGTAAATTACCTATTGTTTAAATCAGGTTTTGTGTTTAGGGATGAGTGGATCCATTTAAGTTCGGTTCTGGTACCTGACCAAACTTTAGTCCAAAGTATGGTTTGAGTATCAGAACTGTACCCAAACTTGAACCTGATCCCCAAACCCATTGAAATCAATGAGAACCCAAACTTTGGAGCTGGAAAATCTCTCTCTCTCCAGGAGAAGTCACTGTTCGGAGTTCAGCACCAGTACGAACCTCAAACTTTACAGTTCAGGCTCGTTTATCTCTAGTCATCAGTAAATTACCTATTGTTTAAATCAGGTTTTGTGTTTAGGGATGAGTGGATCCATTTAAGTTTGGCTTCTGGTATCTTACCCGACCTTTAGTACAAAGTTCAGTTTGGGAAGCAAAATTGTACCCAAACCTGAACCAGAACCCAAACCCCATTGAAAATAATGGAGACCCCAACTTTTGATCTGGAAAAAAATCCCCTCTGTGTCTCTCTCTGTAATAGACTTCCCCAGAACTCAGAACTTTGCGATGGACTTCTGGGAGAAGTCCATGTTCAGCTTTTAGCACCGGATACTAACTGTCCAGTATGAACCCCGAACTTTTAAGTTCGAGACATCTCATGTCGATTTGTATTCTTTACAATGTTTTTTTCCCCATATAATAGTCTTCATTAAAGAATCACTTCCATCAACGTTTTTATCCTCTTAATATATTGCAGTCATCATATTATATAGCACTGTGCACTTACAATTGCTCATTTTGCCCTTCTACCCAGCTAATTCTTCTCTAGTCCCTGCAATTATCATTCCCCTCTTCAACTCCTGGCCCAGCTGCTCCCTCCTCCCCCTTGCCCAGGACTGTTGCAGTGACTTATGACTCATGCAGTGAAAATTGACCTTCTGTTCCTACATAGAGCTTAGAATGATTCAGCTAGTCAGTTGTTATTCACGTGATGTCACAGACCTAATGGAAAAGAGAAAAATTAAATGCTCAAAAGGGAGAAACGAGCAATTACAAGTGCACAGTGCCATGTAATATGACGACTACAATATATTAATAGGATAAACATTTTGATGGGAGGAGGAGGGCTTCTTTAAAATTAAAAATGATTAATCTTGAAATTTTCCTAATGGCCACAGGGGGATTTTAGAGTCTAACTTCCTGTTGTTTCAGGAAATGCACATGCACATTAGCAGCAATGAACAGAGTCGGACCCCATCTTTTGGATTTAAGTGTTTAATGAGTTTGCTCAACTATTCTGATTAGTGGATCCTGTGTGATCAGTTGTGTGTAGAGATGTTGCCAGCCATTGTAAACCTGACTCTGATGGTAAGGAAACTTCTGTAAATGTTCCTGCCGGTGAAATACTCTTATGTGAACTTGGCCTAACACAAGAAATTGATATAAGTGATAAGTCATTTTCTGAAGTCACATTCACTTTAATGAAGAGCTCTCAAGACATATGAGCTCCTGTCACAAAGCTGAGCAGCAGTGCTGTTCCTTTCCCCCAGCCAATAGATGGGCAGCTTGTATAGATCCCTATAAATGTATCTCTCCTCTATTTACAAGATGTATGTAAACAATCATTGACCCCTTCACTGCTGGATTCCCTGAGGCTTGCGCTCAGCGGACAAATTGCTGAGTTAATTCAGCTGTATTTACCGTCTAAACTCTTGGAAAAGCTCCGTAATGCTACGAGAGGCGTCAGGAAGAGATAAACAAAGGGGATAATATCCTTTCATGTCATATTACGATTGTAATCATTCTCGTTTCGACAGATGTAAAACACGTATCTGTCCTAAGCTGCTATTAAGCCTCAAACATAGTTATGCTTCCGTAACATCACACATGATTCCTTCGAAGTTAACCCCGTGGAGATCTAATATAACAGCCATCTTGCCTTTTTTTTTGCCCCCTATCTGGACATAAGCCTGTCTAACTCCTATTATCGGCACAGGATTACAAGCCAGCTAATTTTGCTCCTGGTACAAACAGCTTTATAATACCCCTATAGACCGTATGTGCCCGTCATGGAGCAATCTGTGATTAAATCTTATCTTTTCTGTCCTGAGCATCTTTTGGGCAGAGGGAAAGTGAAACAAATCCAGCTTATCACCTGCGCCCAGGTTCAGCATGGCTGCAAATGCTAATGTGCCGATGTCTATCTGTTCCTGCACGGAGCTGCGTGTACCATTGCAGCTTTACACGGAGAACATACAGCAGAGAAGGGAGACAATACCGGCCCTGGGGAGCGAGTGTCTAATCCTTGGGTAAGGAACAGGCCACTCGTCAAGAGTTAACATGAAAGTGAGACTTGGTAGTAATGTTTCTCATATGTCTTGTACTTTATTTAAAGGGAACCTGACACCTGAATTTGGCGGGACCGCTTTTCGGTCATATGGGCGGAGTTTTCAGGTGTTTGATTCACCCTTTCCTTACCCGCTGGCTGCATGCTGGCCGCAATATTGGATTGAAGTTCATTCTATGTCTTCTGTAGTACACGCCTGCGCAAGGCAAGATTGTCTTGCGCAGGCGTGTACTACGGAGAACAGAGAATGAACTTGAATGAATCCAATATTGCGGCCAGCATGCAGCCAGTGGGTATGGAAAGGGTGAATAAAACACCTGAAAACTCTGCCCATATGATCGAAAACCGGTCCCGCCAAATTCGGGTGCCAGGTTCCCTTTAAAGGAGATTTTTTTTACAGTGTGCGCATAGTCAGACCTGTGAGCCGCCAGTTATAAAGCCAGGGGAGCTGATCAGATTGATATATGGGTGTGTTGGGAAAGTTTCAGTTTAATTTCTATTCTATTTAATTCTATATTATTTCTATGTTTAAGAGTCCAGTAGGCGGTTCCTTGTATAAGCGCGCATACAGAGATCGCTAGGTAGGACCGCCCACTGGACTCCTAGTAATAGAAAAAGAAGCAATTTAAATGAATATATTACACATTTTAATGAATGCTTTTCCACAAAGCTTTATATCAATCTGCTCTTTCTGCTCTATAACATACTGCCTGCAGATCGCACAACGTGGCGGGTTCCTTTTAACTAGTATAGAAAAGGAATATTCAGAACCAGAACAGCCCCAGATCCACTGGGGATCTATGATATGAGGGGCTGCAGGGTTTTCAGATTTCATTTCACTCATATTGGAATTCATAATGATACATAGAGTTTAGCACGAGGGACTCTAGTCTGACGTCTATTGGAAAACGACTGGCCGGTGTGATGCAAGTGTAGTCCAAAGCTCCATCACCTGAGGACAAAAGCACCTGGACAGTCTCCACTGGATTCTGATGGTGTCCCTCGGGCTCTACCGCTGATTTTCTACAAATATGCAAATGAGAGACTAAAATCCAGGGGAATCACTTGCAAGGACGGGCTATCGCTCTGGTACGGCCTGTTACATCTGCATCTGATGAAACTACTAGTATTACACCTCCATTACTTTCTTTTTCACAACAGGACTCAAATTGTGCATTTTTCTTTGGTAAGCAATTAAAGGGAATCTGTCACTAGATTTGAAATTGTACTACCTCATCTGACAGCAGCATAATGTAGGAAAAGATTCTCTGATTCATATGATGCGTCACATAGTGTACTGGGTGCAACAGTTGTGACACAATCAGAGTTTTTAGACGTAGCAGAGCTCAAAAGCTGCCCCTGCCCACTCCACAGCTTTCTGTGCACAATGCCTATTGGCAGTGAGCTGCTTATCAGTGGAGGGGTATAAAGGAGCTAGTCCAGCAGTGATAATCTTCTGGTGCTAAAATATTCATTGTATGGAAACAACAGCACACAGCCTAATAAGTGACATATTGCTGAAATCTGTGTCTCAGCCTCTACCTCATGTTGTCCTGAGATGACATAGCAAAAACCTACTGACATAGTCCCTTTAATCCCATTATACATTGTTTTTACCACTCTAAAGTAATGTTCTAAGCCCAGTATATATATATATGGAAGTGACCCTTAGACAATTATATAATACTAGATGGCAGCCCGATTCTAAAGAATCGGGAGTCTAGAATCCATATATACTTTATTTATTCAAATGTAAGAATAATACAATTAATAAATAATAGTAAGAAAGAACAAAAAATGGCTGCACTCACCAGCTCTTGACAATTCTTGTTATTTAAGGTACAGTTACACAGGATCCATGAACATGCTTATGAGGGGAGGGATGAAAGACATCAGACGACAACTTTGCGTGTTGTGGCAAATGCCACAACAACGGTTCTTTGCTTAAGAACAATAATGTAAATAATAAATAATATGTATCAATAACTATGTATATTGGTATGTTCTATGACATTTTAAAATATTTCATTATTATGTGGAAAGGCTCTTAGTACCCATACTGGCGCATACTTGTGTGCCCATCAGGTATTAAATAGGCAGTTTATATTGCAGAGAAATTGCTGGGCAATAATGGACAATGTCCTTATGTGGCAAATAATAGAGCAATATACCCAATGTGGCAAAGAAGAGGTTAATAAACGGCAGTCTCTCAGTATAACAGTCAGTGAATAATAGGCAGTATATGGAGAAAACACCAAACAAAAGTTCAAAATTGGTGTGAAAATGTCACTGAACCACTTCACAACTAAATATATATAGTTTTGGTAAATGGTATTATCATTTTTTTGACGAAATTCGGCAGGAGCTTGAAGAGCAACGTCACTGGGCCCGCCTCCACGCAGTAGAAACTTGCTGTGAGGTAAAAATTCAAAAATCACACCAAAATGGCGGGCGGAGTGTGTCACAGTACGGCACGTTTCTGATTGGTCGCTCGCAGCAGGCAGCAACTAATCAGACACTGGACACTGTTGACGTCACTTATCTCCGGACATTACCGCCGCTATTAACCCTGTGTGACCAAGTTTTTACTATTGATGCTGCCTATGCAGCGTCAATAGTAAAAAGATCGAATGTTAAAAATAATTTAAAAAATTAAAAATTATTATATACTCACCTTTCGCGATGCTCCGGTGACCGCTCCATGCAAGCGTCAGGTTCCGGTGGCAAGGATGGTATGGGAGAAGGACCTGCCATGACGTCACGGTCATGTGACCGAACAACAAGGGGCCCTCGGAAGGTGAGTATATGTTTATTTTTTATTTTTTAACCTGTGACATACGTGGCTGGGCAATATACTACGTCACTGGGCAATATACTACGTAACTGGGCAATATACTATGTGGCTGGGCAATATACTACGTCACTGGGCAATATACTACGTAACTGGGCAATATACTACGTGGCTGGGCAATATACTACGTCACTGGGCAATATACTACGCCACTGGGCAATATACTACGTGGCTGGGCAATATACTACGTGACTGGGCAATATACTACGTGGCTGGGCAATATACTACGTGGACATTCATATTCTAGAATACCCGATGCGTTAGAATCGGGCCACCATCTAGTATATACAGTCATGGCCAAAAGTATTGACACCCCTGCAATTCTGTCAGATAATACTCATTTTCTTCCTGAAAATGATTGCAAACACAAATTCTTTGGTATTATTATCTTCATTTAATTTGTCTTAAATGAAAAAACACAAAAGAGAATGAAGCAAAAAGCAAAACATTGATCATTTCACACAAAACTCCAAAAATGGGCCAGACAAAAGTATTGGCACCCTCAGCCTAATACTTGGTTGCACAACCTTTAGCCAAAATAACTGCGACCAACCGCTTCCGGTAACCATCAATGAGTTTCTTACAATGCTCTGCTGGAATTTTAGACCATTCTTCTTTGGCAAACTGCTCCAGGTCCCTGATATTTGAAGGGTGCCTTCTCCAAACTGCCATTTTTAGATCTCTCCCAAGGTGTTCTATGGGATTCAGGTCTGGGCTCATTGCTGGCCACCTTAGAAGTCTCTAGTGCTTTCTCTCAAACCATTTTCTAGTGCTTTTTGAAGTGTGTTTTGGGTCATTGTCCTGCTGGAAAACCCATGAACTCTGAGGGAGACCCAGCTTTCTCACACTGGGCTCTACATTATGCTGCGATATTTGTTGGTAGTCTTCAGACTTCATAATGCTATGCACATGGTCAAGCAGTCCAGTGCCAGAGGCAGCAAAGCAACCCCAAAAACATCAGGGAACCTCCACCATGTTTGACTGTAGGGACCGTGTTCTTTTCTTTGAATGCCTCTGTTTTTCTCCTGTAAACTCTATGTTGATGCCTTTGCCCAAAAAGCTCTACTTTTGTCTCATCTGACCAGAGAACATTCTTCCAAAACGTTTTAGGCTTTTTCAGGTAAGTTTTGGCAAACTCCAGCCTGGCTTTTTTATGTCTTGGGGTAAGAAGTGGGGTCTTCCTGGGTCTCCTACCATACAGTCCCTTTTCATTCAGATGCCGACGGATAGTACTGGTTGACCCTGTTGTACCCTCGGACTGCAGGGCAGCTTGAACTTGTTTGGATGTTAGTCGAGGTTCTTTATCCAACATCCGCACAATCTTGCGCTGAAATCTCTTGTCAATTTTTCTTTTCTGTCCACACCTAGGGAGATTAGCCACAGTGTCATGGGCTTTAAACTTCTTGATGACACTGCACACGGTAGACACAGGAACATTCAGGTCTTTGGAGATGGACTTGTAGCCTTGAGATTGCTCATGCTTCCTCACAATTTGGTTTCTCAAGTCCTCAGACCGTTCTTTGGTCTTCTTTCTTTTCTCCATGCTCAATGTGGTACACACAAGGACACAGGACAGAGGTTGAGTCAACTTTAATCCATGTCAACTGGCTGCAAGTGTGATTTAGTTATTGCCAACACCTGTTAGGTGCCACAGGTAAGTTACATTCACATTCATCCAGCTTAGCTGTTCAAGACTATTCAAGGAAGCAGATCAGAAAACTATAAGTTTTTCCGTCCAACTCACCAGTTTACAGTGAAAAGCGCTAAAAAAACTGATCTGGATGTCTTGGACATATGAAAACCCAGACATATAGTACTAAAATATATGAATATATGAAACCATCTGTGTTTAAAAAAATACAGTACAGTTTGCAGGACACTGTTTCTGTCCCAGATTCGGGGGAGGGGAGCTGGTCTTAGAATGCAATGTAATGAAAATAGCTTTTAGCTCCACTACAATATGACCTCAATAACTATACATAGTAATGGGCTAAAGCCCACTCACTCCTATTACACATTGTTGTCTTTGACCGTGCAGTGAAATGTTGGGAATGCTGTGCGCGATACATTCAGCAAAGACTTGTAATGTGCTCCCAATAGGACAGCTCCTGCTCTAGGCCTCTGATTGCCCTGCACGCTTGCAATTAGGGACCTATTAATGTTTTTTTCCCTGCTGGATAATGGTGGGTGATTTATTGAAGAATTTTCTGCCTACAATTGACAAGGGCAGATGATTTTGCCCTTTATAAATCTCAAATATCTAAGTTAAGGGGAAATGACAATAAAGTGAGAATATATATATCGACAGTAGAGCTGAGTTTGTCACTTGGTACAACTCATTCCGATAGAACAAAGGCTACAAATGATTTTACTGTTTACAGGACTACTTTTATATCATTACTTTTATTTTTCTCTTTGACAATAATTTTCTTTTGTGATTATGCCTACTAAGTGTTACTGCATATTTATAGTTAAAGGGTATCTATACTTTCAGATAACTTTTCAGAATAAGCTCTGATTTGTGTGTACATGAGGAATAAGAATAATTCTGGATATTGTATCACATTGTATCCTGCATTTTTCACCTTTTTTTCCAGCAGCAGGCTCTATCTCTAACACACAGCGGGGTTGCTGCTATTTTTTCCTTAGGTAGCACATGATCAGAAGCAGCAGTATCATGAAGGGCATTATACATCAGAACTGAGCAGTGTAAGTGTGAATCCTGCACTGGAATAAGCTAAATAAAACTGCAGCCTGATCTCTGTCTCCCTGCCTCTGCTTGTTTTCACACCTTGCTCATCTCTCCTCCTCTCCCAAGCTTCTGCATAGATTTAAATAGAAGTTGTCATCTTCAAAATGCCTAATTTGTGGGCAAGATCTTAAAGTGCAAGAAGAACTGATCAGATTGAAATATCTTTATGCTGCAAAATTTTCAGCAAACTTGTGTTTTATTCATTGAAATCCCTTGTGTTGTATGTATATGAGTCCAGTGGTGGTGCTATTTAGTGATGATTGGCAGTCTTCCCTGTATGAGTGTGCATGCAAAGATAGCTGTCAATCATTGTTTAGGACTCACCAGGAAATTTAATTAACAAAATTGAAGTTATACTGAATCTTTTCCCACAAACCTATATATGATTCTGCTCAGCTTCTCCTTTTATTTTGTGCCGTCCACAGATCGGACTACATATACAATGTGACAGGCTTCTTTAAAATATGCACTGTAACCTGACACCTCACTGTTCTGGATTTAATCTGTTTATTTCAGTGGATGGTGCATTCAGTAGACATGGAGGAAGGGAAGAAGTGACTCATAAGTGCAGAAAGAAGCAGATTCCTGCGATAAGATATATTACAAAGATTTTTTTATATATTTGCTTGTACTATTGATTGATGCAAAGTTTGTTAAAAGCATTGAATCGTGCCCATTTGTTATTTTTTCAACTTTATATAGAAAAGAACATCTCACAAATAAATAGAATGGGACTTATGATCCGCATATGATTCCATCATGATCAAAGTTCATTTCAGTTGACCTATGGAACCCCACTAGTCATTAGCTTGTGGGTCCCGAGACTCTTTTTTCCTGATTGCATGATCAAGGTGGGGAGTATTTGGAGTGGAGGAGTGACCGGGCACACAACATTAAAAGTCTATGAAAAGAGTGAAAAGCTGAGTATTATCCCTAATATGCTGTTTATTTCATCAAACAGTTCAATTGTTTGTTGACATGGAAGAAGAGAACGTAACATTCAGCCGTGAAGTTTATCGTTGCATGAATTTGCATTTGATATTTTTTAACTCTATTAGGCTGGAGTCACACACAACGTATAAAAATACGGTCCGTTTTTTTACAGACCAAATACGTAGAAATGTTCCCTGAACAGTGATCTGTATGTCATCCGTAGGCAGGGTGTGGCTGTGTATTTTGCGCATGTCAACCTCCACATGTCATCCGCATGAAATCCGTACGGCGAGATTTTCTCTCCGGCTTCCAAATGGACATAAAATGGATCCATGGGCTCAAATATTCATGAAAACATATATACTCTATAGTCTATATATATATATGTATGTATCTATGTATGTATGTAAGGGCGGCACGGTGGCGCAGTGGATAGCACTGCAGCCTTGCAGCGCTGGAGTCCTGGGTTCAAACCCCACCAAGGACAACATCTGCAAAGAGTTTGTATGTTCTCTCCGTGTTTGCGTGGGTTTCCTCCGGGCACTCCGGTTTCCTCCCACATTCCAAAGACATACTGATAGGGAATTTAGATTGTGAGCCCCATTGGGGACAGTGATGATAATGTGTGCAAAATATGCTGCGGAATATGTTAGCGCTATATAAAAATAAAGATTATTATTATATATATAGTCAGTGAGTCACTTTTGCTATCTCCTTATCAAACCCGACAGGATATGAGACATGCTTTACATACAGTAAACAATTGCATATCTGTTTGCGCAATACGCTGACAAACGCAACATGCTGCGATTTTCTCAGCCCGTAAAATACGGCCGAGAAATATACGGCAGATAGGAGCTGCCCCATATAGAAACATTGGTCCGTGTGCAATGCGTTATTTTTGCGCCTCTCATACGTCCGTATTCCTCTCTAGTGTGACCCCGGCCTTAGGCTGTGTGCACACAATGCAGATATAGTGCAGATTTAGTGTAGTTCTGCAACGTTTTTTTTCTGCACAGAACGCTGCAGAACTGCACTGTGATTTACAGTACAATGTAAATCAATGTGAAAAAAAAAAGAAGCTGTGCACATGGTGCAGAAAAATCCGCGCAGAGAAGCTGCAGATTTCAAAGAAGTGCATGTCACTTCTTAGGCCGGTTTCACACGTCAGTGGCTCCGGTACCTGAGATGACAGTTTCCTCACGTACCGGAGACACTGACTCACGTAGACACATTAAAATCAATGTGTCTCTGCACATGTCAGTGTGTTTTCACGGACCGTGTGTCCGTTTGGAAAACACGGAGACATGTCAGTGTTCGTGGGAGCGCACGGATCACACGAACCCATTAAAGTCAATGGGTCTGTGTAAAACACGTACCGCACATGGATGTTGTCCGTGTGCAGTCCGCGTGCCGTGCAGGAGACAGCGCTACTGTAAGCGCTGTCCCCCCACGTGTGGTGCTGAAACCCCATTCATTTCTTCTCTGCAGCAGCGTTTGCTGGAAAGAAGGAATGAATAATCTTTTTTTTTATTTATTTTTGTTTTTAAAATAAAGTTGCCGGTAATCTGCCCCCTCCCATCCCCTGTGCGCCGCCCCCCTCCCCCCCCCCCGCTGGCATTAAAACACTTACCCAGCTCCCACGGCGCTTACATCCTTTCAGCGTCGCTGCTTGTCCTGTATGAGCGGTCACGTGGTGCCGCACATTACAGTGATGAATATGCGGCTCCACTTCCCATAGGGGTGGAGCCGCATATTCATTACTGTAATAAGCACACGTAAGGACACGGACACATGGACACGGATAATTCCGGTACCGATTTTTCCGGTACCGGAATTATCTGGACGTGTGAGACTGGCCTTATGTGCAGTTCTGCAGCGTTTCTGCACCCCTCCATGATAGAAATCTGCAGTGGTAAAATCTACACAAAAACTGCACTAAAAACTGCACTAAAAACTGTACTAAAACTGCACAAAATCCCCAAGACAAACGCACAAAACCTGCAGAAAATCTGCACCTGCGGATTCTGCCAGGAGATGCAGATTTAGTGCAGAAAATTCTGCACCATATTTCGAAAATCGGCCCAAAATCCGCATCAATTCCGCACAATAAACGCACTAAAACCGCATAAAAACCGCAGCAAATCCGCAGCTGCGGATTCTGCCAGGAGATGCGGATTTTGTGCAGAAAATTCTGCACCTCTTTTTACCCGTGATATCTGTTCAGTTTGGCCATTAAATTACATTAAAGTATTTGCTGAGATACATAATAACTAATCTTTATATTAATTAAAAGAAAAAATAATAAAAAAAAGAAAACAGAAGGCTAGCTTCACAAACACTTCATGTGGGTTTTTTGGGTATTCTTAAAAAAAAGCGTGAATTTCAATCATTTTTGGTGGCTCTTTTTTGCTGCACATTTTTTTTATCTTTTTCTTTTTGTTCTATACATTAAAAAAGCATAAACAAAACAAATGTTTATATTGTGTCTCCTTATTCCGTATTGATTGCAGGCTGGTAGAAATGAGTGGACCCATAGAAGTTCAGGTTCTATTACCCGACCCAAACATTATTTCAAAGTTCGGTTCGGGTACCAGAAGTTCAGAACTGTATGAAACTTGACTCAAATTTTTGAGCTGGAAAATTAATTCTTTCTCTCTGCAATGGACTTTCCCTAGAACTCCGAACATGGAGAATTCTGTCTTTGGCATTTAGCACCGGACACTAACTGATATGAACACCAAAAGTTGGGTTTCGCTCATCTCTACATCTAACTTCTGACTGCAGGGGATTTGTTCGAAAAACAAATTGAACGAACAAAAAACTATTTTGCTTCCTAAAAAATGTAGCTAAAAATGCAATAATTTTCCCACAAAGATAGCAAAGTGTGAAAGCACCCAAAGGAAGACATCTTTCCGCAATGTTACGATACCGACAAACCCTGGAAATCAGTAATGTCGTTCTTAATGAGGAATAATTACCCTTACATTGCCCTTAGCTCTACTACTGCAAATTACCAGAGAGTTTGGAGCTGACTGTAATAAAAGTGGAGATGTGAACTTCAGGCTCCTACTAAGTACTGACCAAGCCCCTGGCCGCTGAGATCATGCATTTTTTTTTTATTCATGGAAAAATCAAATCACAGCCCTCAACATTTTAATTGAATAGCATCCCTTCAGGACATTAGGCTATAATGGAAGGGCAGGTGAGCACTCAATTCTCCTTGTGACGTGCTGCAGAGCCCGAGAACAGCACCCGAGGCAACTAAACGTTATGTAGATGTTTATAACTGGCCTGGCTCTGCTGGGATCTGAACGTAAAATGTGGCTTCCGCAGGGAGTTCGCTCTAGCAAGAATAATTTTAGGTTGGCATTGTTCCATTGTGTAAAAATATATTGGTAGTAGTCACACGCAGTTTCTGGCTGATGTTTGCATTTTCAGAGAATTCTGACCTCATATTTTAACGCTACAGCCATTTATGCTCATTGATCATCTTCAGCATAAAGCCTCTGGCAAAAAAGAAGTCAGGTGAAAGTGGTAAAACAATTATTTTGTTCTAAAAAGAGAATTTTCACCCACTTGGCCCAAAAGTATGTTTCACTTTTACAATCTGTATTTGCAAAAGCTTTAGTCTGAATAATATTTTACTCTTCTGTCGGCTGTCTGGTAAAGAACATTGCGGATACCTTCAAGGATAGAGGTAGATGGCCACATATGGACAGAACTTTGAGGTTACAATGCAGTGTGATATATCATGGAGGACGTTATAAAGCAGAACTGAGCAGTGTAAATGTGAATCCAGCACTGCGATTTGCCAAATAAAACTGCAACATGATCTCTGTCTCTCTACCTGTTTCCCGCTATTTATGAGGAAAAAAATAACGCACAATCACACAAAGAAGCAAAGGCAAAAAAAAAAAAAAAGGGCTGAAACTTCTTTTTGTCATAAGTAAACAATGAGCCATGAAGGGACTGTCAACTACTGGACAACTCCTTATTAATGGGCTAAAGGAGGTGGAAAAATAATCACTTCCCAGACCATTCACTGCGTTCCCTGCTAGTGTTTCTTCCATTCAGATTATTATTTATTGTTATAGTGCCATTTATTCCATGGCGCTTTACATGTGAGGAGGGGTATACATAATAAAAACAATAATCTTGAACAATGCAAGTCACAACTGGTACAGGAGGAGAGAGGACCCTGCCCGCGAGGGCTCACAATCTACAAGATGAAATGTGAATGCCACCGATTAGTAGCCGGCCGACTGGCTTCAGAGATCACAGTATGCCGGCCGGATGCTGATCCCAGCAGAGGACACAGCACTGAATATGGACTCTGGGAGGTGAGTATTATTTTTTATTCACCTTCTTGGTCCCATTATTAATGGACTATCCAGTTGTTGGCTACTATGTTGTACCCAGAACATTAGAAAGGCTGTCCAATACTAGTCAACCCCTTATTAATTGGCCTCAGGGTGCGGCATAAATTTTTTAAAAAATCTATATATACCTCTATTTCAAACATCGTTCCACCTCCCTGATAAGTATGTCTCACCCAACGTTCTCCTGACTGACCAATGTCACGTAATCCATCAGTAATTACTGACAAGCTGCAGCCTTCACTTTTCTGCCCAAGCAGAAGTAAGGCTGGTTTCACACTTGCGTTTCAAAACGCACGCGTTTTAAAAAAAAAAAAAACACATGGTGAAAAAACGCATGTAAACGCATGCAAATGCTGTGTTTTTTTGACGCATGCGTTTTTGCATGTGGTGAAAAAAACGCGGCGTTTTGACGCGTTTACATGCGTTTTTTCATGCGTTTGCGTTTTTAAACGCATGCAGATAAATGTGTGACAGCTGCCAATCATCAAAATAAAGTAAAAAACCCACTATAAACAGAAAGAGCTAGGGTTAGGGTTAGGGGTAGGGTTAGGGGTAGGGATCCTAAACCTACCCCTATCCCTACCCCTAACCCTACCCCTAACCCTAACCCTAAAGGGATCCTAACCCTAACCCTACCCATAACCCTAACCCTAACCCTACCCTTAAAGGGATTAGGGCTAGGGTTAGGGGTAGGGTTAGAGTTAGTGGTAGGGTTTGGGGTAGGGTTAGGGGTAGGGTTAGGGGTAGGGGTAGGGGTAGGGTTAGGGGTAGGATCCCTTTATCAATTTTATGGTGTGGGGTGGTTTATCAGTGTGTTTTTTTTGTTTTTTTTGTTTTAAAACGCATGCGTTTTTCATGCATGCAAACGCATGTGGTTAAAAACGCATGTGTTTACATAGACAGCAATGCATTTTTATGCTGCAAAAAAACGCATGTGTTTTTTTGCGGCAAAAAAAACGCCGCTAAAAATACTACATGTTGCATTTCTGCAACACAACGCATGCAGAAAAAAAACACATGCGTTGCAAAAACGCGTCAAAACGCATACAAAAAAACGCATGTGTTTTTAATGTTAAATATAGGGGAAAAAACGCATGCTTTTTTGCGTTTTTTACCGCAAAAACGCAAAAAAAAACGCAAATGTGAAACCACCCTAATACCGTTCTACAGCTCTGGCAATGTTATCCTGTTATGAAGGAATTGTTAAGGTTGCCTTAGAACAATAGCCACTGATTAGCTACAGTGGTCATGTGAAAGCAAAGTATAAGCAAGTGTATATTTTTTTTAAATTTACGCAGCAGCTGGTACTATTAATAAGGTTTGGTCTCTATTATTTATATTTCAATTGTGTTTATTAATTTTTTAAACTTTAAATGGGAAAGTAGGGAGAAAATAAGGGAAAGGAAGGGGAAAAAATAGGGAAGGAAGGGAAAGGGACAACAAATGTAGAAAACTCTGAAGATACATAGCTATAAAGTAGTAAGACATAAAAGCATAGAAACAAGAATTATATGTATCTGTCTTAACATTATATTATAAATGTAAAAGCTATTGATGATATGCCGTACCCCCACGATCAGTCATTGTTGACCTATCATAAGGATAGAATATAAAAATAATTTGTCGCTCAACTTAAAGTGTCATGAAATAATTTTATGAAATTGACCCAAATGGAAAGACAAAAAAAAAGACGTCCAACATTTCGGCCAAACACAGTCATTTTCAAGGTATTTCTGTGGGTGAAGGTGTCCAAGTGTCCTGCATTATGACTCCGGCGGATGAGGAGGTCACTCAGGTAACTGAGCAGTTCCTGCTGCTGCTGACAAAAGGAACAGCAAATCGTCAGCGGTGTTGGATGTCGTACCCCCACCGATCAGACATTGATGACCTATTCTAAGGACAGACCATCAATTTTAATGTCCCGGACAACCCCTTTAAACTTCAAAAACAAGCTTTTACAGGCAAGAAGGTGCAAAAAAGGTTCTTTCAGGTTGGCATGAAGGGCAATGTTCCTATGATAACACTGAGATGTAATAGAACAGGAGAATGAAGAATTGTAAAGAATTCGGAAAGTGATAGAATACTCAATTTTTTCCCAAAACCTTAAGACCTTTCTTGTTAATACCTTAAAATCACTATATCATTGGTCACTAATCCCCCAAAATGTTTTCCTTTGTTGACAGCCCTGTAAATATTTGTGTAATGACATTTTGATGGCAGAAGTGCTATCATATTTACCAACATTAATTAAGCTTCCGGTAGTGTTATTAAGTAGCTGTACAACAAATATCTCTTCAGCAGCAAACTCCTTCTGCTATTTTGGGCCCAGCAGGCATAACACAAAATAATTGGTGTTTTTATTACATATGTTATGATTGGGGTCTCCCTCCTCTGAATCAATCTGAGTCCGAGGCAGTTGGGTAATTAAATCAGATTATATACAAGCAAAATGTTATCATGAGCTGAAAGTCAATGGCATAGCCTGCAGTCCTACTACTGACTTAGCTCCGGCATGGAGCAAAAATCTAATTAATAGTAAAGGGAACATTTAGGTGTTCGATTTTATTGTGTCGAGTAATCCGGGCTGGAGAGTCCTCAGCAGATCCCTAAACTGCAGGATGTATTCTGCAGCGTTAATGCTAGTACAAGAGCGTTTATTGCTGCCGGCTGAGCTATGTATTCTGCAAGTACACGGCTATCAATAAAACAATGCCTCCTCAGAAATTATGTTTCCATTGATACGTTTTTCAAAATTGTCAATGATTTCCAGCATCCCTTCAACTAAAATAAAGAAGGCTCATATCCTACAGATATGGGAGTTTTTTTTATCATGCCCCCTGTGCTGCTCTCTGGTGCTCACCATTTTTGTGACTTTTTAGTTTTTTTCTGCCTACTTTGTCACTTGTTTTCTTTCTAATTTCAAGTAAATTGCAAAGTTTCTTGTTTTGCTAACGCATCGGGTATTCTAGAATATGCATGTCCACGTAGTATATAGCACAGCCCACGTAGTATATTGCCCAGCCACATAGTATATTGCCCAGCCAGGTAGTATATTGCCCAGCTACGTAGTATATTGCCCAGTCACCTAGTATGTTGCCCAGCCACGTAGTATATTGCCCAGCCACATAGTATATTGCCCAGCCATGTAGTATATTGCACAGTCACGTAGCATATTGCCCAGCCACGTAGTATATTGCCCAGCCACGTAGTATATTGCCCAGCCACGTAGTATATTGCCCAGCCACGTAGTATATTGCCCAGCCACGTAGTATATTGCACAGTCACGTAGCATATTGCCCAGCCACGTAGTGTATTGCCCAGCCACGTAGTATATTGCCCAGCCACGTAGTATATTGCCCAGCTATGTAGTATATAGCACAGCCATGTAGTATATTGCCCAGCCACGTAGTATATTGCCCAGCTATGTAGTATGTAGCACAGCCACGTAGTATATTGCCCAGCCACATAGTATATTGCCCAGCCACGTAGTATATTGCCCAGCCACGTAGTATATTGCCCAGCTACGTAGTATATTGCCCAGCCATGTAGTATATTGCCCAGTCACGTAGTATATTGCCCAGCCACATTGCCCAGTCACGTAGTATATTGCCCAGCCCACATAGTATATAGCACAGCCCACGTAATATATTGCCCAGCCACGTTGCACAGCCCACATAGTATATTGCACAGCCCACATAGTATATTGCACAGCCCACGTAGTATATAGCAATGTGGGCATCATATCCCTGTTAAAAAAAGAATTAAAATGAAAAATAGTTATATACTCACCTTCCGGATCCAAGCGAAGCGGTTACCGACGCTCCTCGCGCGCTCCGGTCTCAAGAGTGCATTGTGGTCTCGCAAGATGATGACATAGCGGTCTCGCGAGACTTCTACATCATCATCTCATGAGATCGCAGCATGGACCGGTTACCGGAGCGACGGGGAAGGCCTGTTGTGGATTCGAGGGGCTGATGGACAGTGAGTATATAACGATTTTTTATTTTTTAATTATTTTTAACATTAGATCTTTTTACTATTGATGCCGCATAGGCAGCATCAATAGTAAAACTTTGGTCACACAGGGTTAATAGCAGCGTTAATGGAGTGCGAGACACCGCGGCATAGCGCAGTCAATTAACGCTGCTATTAACCCTGTGTGAGGGCTGACTGGAGGGGAGTATGGAGCGGGCACTGACTGCGGGGAGAAAGGAGCGGCCATGTTGCCGCCGGACTGCCCCCATCGCTGATTGGTCGTGGCAATGGTCGTGGGCGTTTTGCCGCGACCAATCAGCGACTTGGATTCCATGACAGACAGAGGCCGCGACCAATGAATATCCATGACAGAAAGAAGGACAGACAAAAGGACAGACAGAAAGATGGAAGTGACCCTTAGACAATTATATAGTAGATAGTGACCATTTAAGATTTCGTTTCACAGGAAATAAAGGGTCTTAGCCTTATAAATAAATAATAAAAATAAGCCAACCCCTGAAAAACCAATCTATGGCATTATCACTCCTTCAACAAACTTAAGATTCCTCAAAATGCAGTCAGGCAACGTTCTCCTTCCATTCGCCAAACCCAGAGACATCGATCTCACTGCCGTATAAAGAAGCGTAGCTCATCACTCCACAGAACACGCTTCCACTGCTCCAGAGTCCAATGGTGGCTGCCTTACACCACTATATCTGGCGCTTAAGATTGTACATGGCGATATAAGACTTGTATGCAGCTGCTCGGCCATGAAGTTCTAAGTGCACTGGTTTTGTGCTGATGACAGAGGATGTTGGGATTTTTGTAGTTATTGGGTCAGCAGAGAATTTGTAACTTTTATTTATTATGCTTATTTATATAGCACCATCATATTCCCCAGAACTTTACAAACATTGATATTGCTGTCCTCATTGAGGTTCACAATCTATATTCCCTACCAGTATATCTTTGGAGTGAGGGAGGAAACCCACACGGGGAGAACATACAAACTCCTTGCCCATGTTGTCCTTGGTGGGATATGAACCCTGGACTGCAAAGCTACAGTGCTAACCACTGAGTCATCTTGTTTCCGATGACTTTATTCACTTGTCAGTCGGCGACCCCTCTCTGTAGCTTTATGTTTTCCACCACTTTACACTTGAATTGCTGTGGTTTTGCTTTTCAGCACTCAAAGTTCATCATGGAATATTTAGGAGGGAAAACATTTCACAAACTGACGGCATCCAATAGGGGCAGTACCAAACGCTTTAGAATGAGCCATTTTTGCACAATTGTTTGTAAAGACAAACTGTATGGCTAGGGGTTGGATGTTTTAAATCTTTAGACATGGGAATGAATTAAAAAAAAACCTGAATTTAAAGATTAAGACTAGAGATGAGCGGACCCGAACTCAAAGGATTTAGATTCTTACTGGACAGTTAGTGTTACGTGCTAGATGCCGAACGTGGTCTTCTCACGGAAGTCCGTTGCAGAATTCCGGAGAAGGCCGGTGCAGAAAGAGAGAGATTTTTTCCAGATCCAAAGTTCAGGTCTCCATTGTTTTCAATGGGGTTCTGGTTTAAGTTGAGATACAGTTCTGGCACCCGAACAAAATTTTGGACTAACGCTCGAGTCGGGTACCAGAACCCAAACTTCCACGGGTCCGCTCATCTCTAATTAAGATGTGTCTCCTAATACTTCTATGGAAAAAATGAAAACCAGCTCACCCCCCCATCAGATTTAATCAGTCCCGTAGTCCGTGATCAAAGTCACTGCAGGCGCTCAAGCAAGATAAGAAAAAAGGATGTTCCAGCTCCCAGGACTGCACGTCTTGATAAAATGTATAATTCTTTATTCCAGATCATTTAAAATCAGATAAATGTCCAGGTATCTGTCAAGGACATATAGAGCAATGGTCCATTGATATTCATACCAAGTCTAAGAACATATGAAGCGTTCAAAACGCGTTTGGAATGACAAACTTTTTCCCCTATAAATGGACTAATGCTCTACGTGTCCTTGACACATACCTGGACATTTATCTGATTTTAAATTATCTTGAATAAAGAGTTATACATTTTATCGAGACTTGCCATCATGGAAGATGGGTCATCCATTTTTGTTGCTATAGTACTTCTATCCCTATTATTATTATTTATTGTTATAGCGCCATTTATGCCACGGCGCTTTACATGTGAGGAGGGGTATACATAATAAAAACAAGTACAGTGATCTTAAACAATACAAGTTATAACTGGTACAGGAGGAGAGAGGACCCTGCCCGCGAAGGCTCACAACTTACAAATCATCCCTATCATGTGCGTTAGTGGCGGAAGTGGTCTCACTGGATCCCTGTCTCCTGGGTTGGACAGGCTCATGGCACTAAAGGTACCATCACACTAAGCGACGCTGCAGCATTACCGACAACGATGTCGATCGCTGCAGTGTCGCTGTTTGGTCGCTGGAGAGCTGTGACACAGACAGCTCTCCAGTGACCAATGATGCCGGTAACCAGGATAAACATCGGGTTACTAAGTGCAGGGCCGCGCTTAGTAACCCGATGTTTACCCTGGTTACCATCGAAAAAGTAAAAAAAACAAACACTACATACTTACCTTCCGCTGTCTGTCCTCGGCGCTGTGCTTTCCTGCACTGACTGTGAGCACAGCGGCAGGAAAGTGCTTTCCGGCTGGCCGGCGCTCACAGCCAGTGCAGAGAAGCACAGGGTTACCAGTGAAGACATCGCTGAATCGGCATCACACACGCTGATTCAGCGATGTCTGCAGGGAGTCCAGCGACTAAATAAAATTCTGGACTTTCTGCAGCGACCAACGACATCACAGCAGGATCCTGATCGCTGCTGTGTGTCACACTGAACGATATCGCTAGCCAGGACGCTGCAACGTCACGGATCGCTAGCGATATCGTTCAGTGTGACGGTACCTTAAGAAGCTCACTTCAACACAAATTATGCATCACAGTACCAATTAAATCCTAGGCCGTCTGGCCACTAACTAGACATCACAGCTCTCTAGCTGTCCAGGTGTAAGAATTACCACCACTACATCAGAACACATTTGTTCGCAGAAGAACTCTTGACTCCTTCTGGCTAACTCATATGTACCGCATAGAGAGAGTTATCCTCGATAATCCCAGACATCAGAAACTGATTATTTTAGAACTCTAAGGAAGATAAGGAGACATGAATGGCGAGCATAAATGGCACACTACTGTATGTAGGGGGTGAGGTTTGTGTTCTCTATTAATCAGTGAACGGGTACTTCCACTGCTGTTTGCTAAATACATTGCTAGGCTGGGGCTTTTGAAGTTGTGAAAAGACTGCTGATTATTTTTTATGCTGAAAGGATTTTTTACTTTGCCGGCTGCTAAAGAGCTACATTGTATGCGTTTGTTGTTGCTGTAATAAGCAGTATAAAAGACTGGCCTCGCTTGGCCCAAAAACCTCAGTGATAACTTTTGAGTCGACCAAAATATAGTCATATGGATTAAAGAAAATTTCTAAAGCTTAAAATTTGTAAAAAGAAATGTTATTTAGAACCTGACCTACCTAGAATAAGATTTTTTTTCATTTAAAGGAGACTTACCAATAGTGATGAGCGAGTGTACTCGTTGCTCGGGTTTTCCTGAGCATGCTCGGGTGGTCTCCGAGTATTTGTTAGTGCTCGGAGATTTAGTTTTCGTCACCTCAGCTGCATGATTTACAGCTGCTGGACAGCCTGAATACATGTGGGAATTCTCTAACAAACAGGCATTCCTCACATGTATTCAGCCTGTCTAGCAGCCATAAATCATGTAGCTGCGGCAACGAAAACTAAATCTCCGAGCACTAACAAATACTCGGAGATCACCCGAGCGTGCTCGGGAAAACCCGAGCAACGAGTATACTCGCTCATCACTACTTACCAATAAACATGCCCAGGGTCAAACATAGTGGAAGGCTTTATAAGTGAAACCTATTCTTTTCAGTGCCACTGCGCATTTTATAACTGCGGTTCAGCCTTTGCAAGCATCTTCAGAAACACATTGTTCCGACAGGTTACCATATATCCATATCAGGTTTTCGTTTTTATAACAATTGATGTCAAAATGGCATTAGTTATAATTTAGCTTTTCACTGGTTACTATTGCTAAACAGGTGAACTGGAAGAAAGACCATTTAACATTTAATGTTATCTGATCCGTTTTTTATTATTATTATTATTATTATATTATTATTAGACATTTTTATAGCGCCATTTATTCCATGGAGCTTTACATGTGAAAAGGGGCAAATATAGATAAATACAATTAAACATGAGCAAAAAACAAGGCACACAGGTACATAAGGAGGTAGGATCCTGCCCACGAGGGCTCACAGTCTGCATGGGATGTGTGAGGATACACTAAGAGAAGGTAGAGCTGGTTGTGTGGCGGTTCAGTAGGTTGAGGATCACTGCAGGCTGTAGGCTTGATGGAAGAGGTGAGTCTTCAGGTTCTTTTTGAAGGTTTCTACTCAAGGTTTTTTTTAAGTCTCCTACTCAACAGCATTGGATTAATGTGAACGATCCCATAGCAAACTATGGGATCCATTCTCAAATCAGATTAGCTCTGGCATTTCACTGCATGGCTGAAGGTAATAGAATCTGGATGGCCACATATGAAGATACCCAGCTTTATACTTACCAGCAAGCTGAGGAAAACAGCAGTCAGCAATGAACAGGCTAAACCAGGCAGTGAGTTCAATGGATCTCTGGTATTGGATCATTAAAGGGAATCTGTCAGCAGGTCTCTGCCTTTTGCTATGTAATCTGATGGCAGCATGAGGTAGGGGCTGAGACCCTGATTTCAGTGATGTGCTACTTATTAGGCTGTGTGCTGTTGTTTCAATACAGTGAGTCTTTTATCAGCAGGATATTATCATCGCCTGGACTAGTGCCCAGTGAGACCTAGTCCAACCCCGCCCCTAGCACTGATTAGCAGCTTACAATGAATATTCAATGTACACAAAAGCTGTGGTGTGGGAAGGAGCAGCTTTTCTGAGCTCTGCTTCATGATACATCTAACAACTGTGATTGTGTCACAACTGCTGCACCCAGTAACCTAAGTGATACATCATTGGATTCGGGGTCTCTTTTCCTAAATTACGCTGCTCTCAGATCAGAACCAAAAACACATGGGCTACTTGCATAGTGAACAAGTCTGTAGAAACCTGTTCACACCACCAAAGAACTTGAAGACACAAAAACGCACAGACAGGTCAAAAATATTCTGTTGTAAAAAAGTCACAGTAAATAAGCAAGTGCTAGTCAAAAAATGAAAAAAATACAGGGTATTTAGTTAATACGTTACTTTGCAAAAAAATGTATGTTAAGCTGCTCCACCAATCGCCAAGGTATATCCATAATAGAGCAGTCCTATCTAATGTATATAATCCCTATCTGATGTATTTAAAAACCTGATCATCTGTATAGTACCTGTATAAGTAGCTGTTCCATCCTGCATGTCCACATGTATATATTTTCTCTCTGAACCCTGCTTATACAGGTACTATACAGATGATCAGGTTTTTAAATACATCAGATAGGGATTATATACATTAGATAGGACTGCTCTATTATGGATATACCTTGGCGATTGGTGGAGCAGCTTAGCATACATTTTTTTGCAAAGGAACGTATTAACTAAATACCCTGTATTTTTTTCATTTTTTGACTAGCACTTGCTTATTTACTGTGACTTTTTTACAACAGAGTATTTTTGACCTCTCTGTGCGTTTTTGTGTCATCATGCTCTCAGATCAGGTAGCAAAGCCGGCAGAGAGATTCCTTTTAACCTCATTTCTGGAATTTTTACAGTGCAACAAGAAGTTGACAAATGACAAATCCCGCAGTAGCCGCCAACTGGCAGTTTACATCTGATGTGCAAGACATGGTCAAAGATAGAGGATGAAGTTCAGGACACGGTAAGCCATGGTCAAAGTCAAAGTACACAGATAGTTAAGAGGAGACTACAATACCAGGGTCAGATAACAACTCAATCAGAACAAGCTGCAGCATTTGGGATAATCAGAACAAGCTGCAGCATTTGGGATAATCAGAACAAGCTGCAGCATTTGGGATAATCAGAACAAGCTGCAGCATTTGGGATAATCAAAACAAGCTGCAGCATTTGGGATAATCAGAACAAGCTGCAGCATTTGGGATAATCAGAACAAGCTGCAGCATTTGGGATAATCAGAACAAGCTTCAACATTTGGGATTTTTTGTACATTATTTCTGTATGCCTTTTTTTAAAATGCAGAAATAGACAGGGATTCATTTTCTAAAAATTGTTCTATATTCCAACTCCAAATGTATGGCTGTATGGAATTCATTTTCAGCTGAAGAAATTTTGAACAAATCGGCCATATGTAAAACTGTCCTAAGACCTCAGTAACAGAAGAAAAGCAACGTCTAATCACAGAGCCCAAAAATGAAAATATTAGCATAGGGGTCACTGGCTGACGTAACCGTCCATCCTGAACTCAGATGGTTAATCTCTTGGAACTGATAGAGCTTCTTAAGATATAGTCTTCCTTGCAAGTACATTGGATTGGGCCTATCAGTCTGTTAGGAATTTGATAGCATCTAAATTTGGAGAGACAGCAGGTCTGAAATGCCACAGATTTAATTACCGGCCTATCAAAATTCCTTGCAGGAAGCAGCCGTCTCAAGGCAGGGCGGTTTGCCGCGCATTTAGATTTTAATTGTCATCTCAGGTGCTAAAGGCGATCAGCTTCAAAATGAGCCATCTTCCTGTCTTTATGACTAGAGTCAAGATACCTGACCATTAACCCAGTATATTAAGATTCGCGACATTCTTCTTGTGCAGAGTGGATATAATTCAAAAAGCAGCGCCCCAAACCATGAAACCTAGCAGCGAATTCCTTGTGGACAATAATAAGGTCGTTGAGCAAGGTGACATGTCTCATATGCATTCAGTGCAAAGCTCAGTAGCTACAATGTCTCTCAATGCGGGTAAGTGACCAAGATCTACTTGGTGGCACAGTGACGCGAGAGAGCGGGCTGAAATGTAAATAGATAAGCAGGAAAGTAAAGGAAAGCATATAACGATACTTATATACCACTTCCATCACCCTTTTGTCAGAAATACTAGCCTTGCTGCAAACAGCAATCATTCACAGCGAATTCTGCACTGATTCGTTACCGTGGTCAGTTCTCTCCTTTAGACTATTTATTATTATTATTATTATTATTATTATACATTTTTATAGCGCCATTTATTCCATGGTGCTTTACATATGAATACGGGGCAAATATAGACAAATACATTAAACATTAGCAGATAACAAGGCACACAGTTACATAAGGAGGGAGGACCCTGCCCGCGAGGGCTCACAGTCTGCAGGGGATGGATGATGAAACACTAGGAGAGGGTAGGGAAGGTTGCGCAGCGGTTCAGTAACTTCAGGATCACTGCAGGCTGTAGGCTTGTCGGAAGAGGTGGGTCTTCAGGTTCTTTTTGAAGGTTTCTATTTAGACGAGGTCGTCATTTTTGACTATATACATTCTGATGAGATTACATCTATAGTGACATCACATCGACGACATCACAGTTGTTCCATTATAATTAAATCTACAAATACTTTCTGTAAACATACTGCAAGCCGGAATATGACTGTAGAATACTAAGTAGCTCATTTTAAAAACTTATACAAAAACTCGTAATGAATTGAGAAACATTTTGCCACCATTGTAGGGGACACATATCATAGAATCTACTGCATTGTCCCCTGGGAGAGGGCTTTGCTTGTCATTCTCTTGCCTTAGGTGATAGTTGAAATGGTGCTGTTCCCATTTGCTCATTCATCCCATTAAATATGTTTCGAGTAGTTTGCAAATAATAAAAGACAATTATTGTCTTGTCAATCATTTCTACTTTTTTAAAAACTCATTACCTACATTTCGCGGAGTTCCAAAAATTCACTGAGTCAGCTACATTAAGACAGCAGATGCATAAAGGAGTCTCCGCTCCATGTTATAATATATAAATAGCTATATACCGTATATATATATATACATACATATATATGCAATATACATACATATATATATCTTCCCAAGCTCAGCACTAAAGAATGCATTACAACTGCGGACTGAATGCCTGATACCCGGACTGTCATGAGTAATCTGGTTAGAGATATGACAGTTTTTTTTATATCTTTCAAACTGCTATATAATAAAAAAGGCATAGCATTGGATCCATTTAATATATCTATGAGAAAGGTTAAATATCTTTTTACCATAAAACAAAACTTGGGTTCAAGTTCGGGTAGAGTTCGGGTACTCAAAGCGATCTTTGGACTAAAGTTCGTTTCGAACCCAATGAAGCTGAACATCCACTGGTCCTCTTATCCCTAGTTATGACTGGTAATTTCTTGGTCTTCAAGGACACAGGCAGCGCTTGCTTGCAGTTTGTCAGAAATATAATGTCGCACATTATTATCATGTAGATAGATTAAGGTGCCTTGCTGAGTGATTAATTCCAATCTGTAAATAGAAATTCTGCAAAGATAAGCGCACTGGCAAGAACATATATTTGTTTCTACAATCTAATCAAATAGATGTGCACATAGCTATGTGATTGAGTCCTATGATAGCTTCTGAAATTCCACAGGCGTCCGCCAGCAGCAATTGTCTGTTAACAGATATAACCATATGTGTCTGTGTGTATTGGTATAAAGACAGCAGATGGAGACATTTGTGTATTGCAATGTGCTTACAGGGGACCAAGGATTATCCCTGCAAAGATATTTTGGAAATTAACATGGAAAGATCTACCTGTGATTAACCATAGCTTTAACACTAGGACTACTGGACTCGTGACCCCGACTAAAACTACTGCAAGTAAGTAGTCAAAATGACTATACCAGTAGTCCTAGTGTTAAAGTGCATACATATGAAATGTCACTTATTTGGATATATCTTCCTCAATTTTCACTGGTCCTATCCATTTCTAGTAGTATTTACTTTTGCAACCTGGAATCTGTTAACAAGCAGACTATCTACTGTTAATGGGTCATATGTTGTAACCATGTTTGATATGTTAGAGGACATAATAGTTTAACGTTGAAAAGGGACAATAGATTCGCTTGATTTATAAAAGCTTAAAGGGGTTTTCCATTTTCAGAAGGCCCCTGGGTCCCCTGGCTACAGGTTGTTTATAAAAAAAAAGCAAAACGTTTCTTTATTCAACCTTCCCAGGTCCAGGGTCGAGTTTCCGACACTGTTCGATTATTGCCAAATAGTGAGTTCGGCAGTTCTGCCTGAGTTAACGGTTCAGTTATTGGTTATAGCGCTATCGATTTGATATCAGAGCTGCAGACAGTAAGATAGAGTGGCAGTGCACGTTCCCTCTGACGCCACCATTATAGTCTATGAACCCCCGATTTGCGGGGGGTTCAGACGAGGCTACCGAACGGGTGCTGGAATGCAATGTGAAAGCACTCTTAGGGAACAGTACAGCTGAAACAAAGGCTACAAGTAAACAGTAGATAATCTTAACCCCTCTGTTTGAGAGCTGCATAAGATTGATTGTTCAAGAAGCAAACAGTGAAAATGCTACAGTAAATGTGTAAAACCTGCCGCAGATCTATATAACTTCTGGCTGGGTAACAGCTAAGATGGGATCATAGTTTGTTTTGTAGTGGGGCGGCTATTTTTTTTTATTCTGCAGTTAGAGTGGTGGGGAGAGGATCCTGCTGCAGCTAGATATATTACAGTCAGAAGGAGGAGATGGAAAAGTTGTTGGAAGTAGCATGGGCATACATAAATGGCATGGGAACCCATAGCAAAAAAATACATAAATATTCGGTGGATTATTCGGGGTTATAGCTCCAAACTTTTATAAACAGGCAGACACATGTATTGCAGCATGTACGGTACATTGTAATTATGCCCCTATTCTCCCCCAGCTTCCCACTTAGTATGATAGTCCCCAATGCCAGCCACCACTCAGTAAGCTGGCCACCAATTCCAGCCACCAACTCACTATGATGGCCCCCAATGCCAGCCCCTCACCCAGTATAATGGTCGCCACATCTTCCACTTAGTATTAGGGTCCCCACAGCTACCGACATAGAAAAAAATAACCCTACTCACCTCCCTCTGACCCCCCTGTGTAATGTGAGTACTAACGCTCCACATTGCAGACGTGATGTAACATAGTAACATAGTAACATAGTTAGTAAGGCCGAAAAAAGACATTTGTCCATCCAGTTCAGCCTATATTCCATCATAATAAATAAATACCCAGATCTACGTCCTTCTACAGAACCTAATAATTGTATGATACAATATTGTTCTGCTCCAGGAAGACATGTAGTGACATCATCATGCTTGCAGTGCCTCAGACTCACAGGTGCAGGCGCAGACTCTGTCTCCCTGATTCACATTTTATTCAAAGGTATCTGAAACATGAGGTTATGGATACTGTTGGAATTGTGATGACGGGTGTGGGGAGGGGCCCAGTGATGAGCGGCACCAGGCCCTCCCTGCTTACAGGCCCAATGGCAGCTGCTTAGTCTGACGCTATGTGCAGAGTGCCCCTGGCGGGTAGCAACATCGGCATTACTACCTAACATCACACCATTCACCAAAGAGAAGCAGCCGTCACATTAAGGGTGAGTTATGTAATTATTTTAGCAGGCTGATAAATTTATATGACCTGCAAATAATGTTATAAATATCTAAATGGCCCTTGGCCCAAAACAGGTTCCTCACCCTTGCTCTAACAGAACATGTGAAATGGTAACATCACAGCAAATGGAAGAGTTAAAAAATAATAATAATCTTTATTTATATAGCGCCAACATAGCCGCAGTGCTTTACAAAAATGAATTGGCGCTAACTTTACCACCACCAGCTTGCTGTTTGACCCCAATGTAGTTTGATCCCCAGGGGTTCAATAAAATGAATGATTGCGGTCGCACATTGGACTGAATGCCCAAGTCAGTTTTGCAAGTTCATTAATAGTGCAAAGTGTTCGTCTCGTCTTAAGTCGGGGCCCTGGAGCTGCTTGCAGGAGCTGCTGTGCCGCTGCCTCTAGCCCGCTCCAGTCTGAATGATAATGAGTAACGCAGCAGCTTCCCAACAGGGTTGGAAGCAATATAGTTAAGTAAGAAAGCAATGGTTCGGATAAAAGGCCTTAAATCAGACTCCAGTAACGCAGCAAATGTCACTTGAAAGAGAAGGATCTAGAGAAGGGAGGGGGCATCCAAGAAAGCAATTTGAGGACAATTCAGAAATAAATGAGGACTTCTTTCCATAAGGCAAAGCAATCTTAACAAATGAGAGAATGTACCTGGCGACATTTTGGTTTTAACTGCAGGGAAGGGCTTTAGGTTACAAGGGATTAGAACTTCAATTACACCTAAACCATACACGGATCTCTTATGCTCCTCCAGAAATGATCTGTTATTAGTTATTACACTGCAGATACAATTTAAAGGTTCCCAGTGACCCAATCTTCACGCAATTTTTGGATAGCACTGTGCTCATACAGTCAAAACCTTATTGTATTAAATACAAAACCATAAGGAACGCATGAAGCAATCTTTGGAGCTGAGCCTGCTTCATTCCAGGCAGACACTGACTGTTAGTTATCCGGCATATGCTGGTAACTGCAGTGACTGGAGATGTCTCAGATAGCTGCAGTTTAACCACTTAAATGCCACGGTTAATCTCTCACACCGACATTGAAATAACGGTCGCTTACTGTAGCTGATGCACACGGTCACCGACTTACATCGGTTCCCAGAGACTCAACTGCGGGGAGCCAGTGGGTCATCATGGATGGTGAAGACCCCAACAGTGTATATTCAGCATCTTAAAGCAACAGTATTTAAATGGCCCCTTCATTGCTGTACAATGCTTTTTTTTTTAAATCCTATTTCAGGAAACTAAAGAATGTTTTATATTTAATGATCTATGTAATCAAGTTTTCAAATTTTGAAAAAAATAAAAGTAAATAAAAAAAAATAAAGAAATGTAAACATATTTGGTATCATAGTGTCCAAAAAAATCTAAAATATCAAGATATAAAATGATAGAAAGACAATACATTAAATGCCCCAGAAAATCTTGAAACACCAGTTATACGATATAACAATATATTGTTCTCATCAAGGCAAAGAACGTGTTGCAAATCAGTCTGTTTTCTGACCTTCTTTAGGTTAGACATCAGCATTTGAAGTAGCTGTGGATCTGGTCACTTTGATTGTGGATAACCATCTTTTTTTTATTAAATAGCCCAACTTTGTATATACGTGGCACTATACTGGAACTCCAGAGGCACTGTATGCTTCTAATAGGGTAGTACATGGCACTTCAGTGGTATTTTTCTGACATTATTAGTTCTGGCACAGTATGATAATATTCAAATAGAAACTGTACGGCATTACTCAATACTTTTTATGGTGTTACTGTTTGGCATAAGGTAGGGACTATTTATCTGGGCACTCTATAATATCTGGAGCCTGTGTAGCATTATCTGGTCAAAGCATATATTAGGGGCTCTATAGGCAACAGATAGCTGGCGGCAGCGATCTTTTCTGAATCCTCCATAGATTGGAGAACTTGCTCTGCTGGGTGTGCCTGCGTTCTTTATGAGAGAGCCGCTGTCAGACTCCTCTTTTCATGACAATAATAAATGTATTAACAGCCTGAAATTGGACTTACCAAACGCTTACCTCCTCCGACGTCATCTTTCTGGTAGAATCGAGAGAAACTGCTTGGCCAACATTAGTCTAACGTGTCTCGGGACCATTCATTTTATTAAAGGAGATCTGCCAACAGACTTTTCTATACAAACAATGCATATTATTACATTGAGCTCAGAATTGATGAGGCTGGTGTACTTATTTAAATAATTCATGTCACATGGCTGCATAGATCTTTAAAAAAAGTTTTCAGCATCTGATAAAATGAGCTAGCGTTGAACTCATAAAACGTTCATCTTAATATCAGGATAGTACAGTCATTCTGATTTTTCCACAATAAGCACACCAGCTTCATCAGGTGTAAGAGATCTATTTAATAATGTATGTAGTTTGAGATGTTAAATCTAGGGACGTAACTTCTTTAAGTTATAGCTAAATGGATAAATAAATACATTAAGATTTTTGCTACCCCTCCTGAGAGCAGCATGATATAGGAAAAGAGACCCTGATTCCAGCGACGAATAACTTAATTTACTGGGTGCAACAGTTATGACACAAGCAAAGTTCTTGGATATAGCATGCAGGAGAGCTCAAAAGCTACCCCCGTCCTCCTCACAGCTTTCTATGCACATTGTCAATTGACAGTGAGCTGCTAATCAGAAGAGAGGGCGTGGTCGGACCAGGGCTCATGTGCACTGTGGTCCTGGCAGTGATAATCTCTTAGTGATAAAACCTTCATTGTAAGTGAACAGCACAAAGCCTATTAAGTGACACATCCCGGAAATCTGTGTTTTAACCCCTACAGCTGATGTCTTCAGAAGATATAGCAAAAAAAAAACTGCTGCCGGGATTCCCTTTAATGTTGATGGGTAGACATTCTGGAAAAGAAATTGTTAACGCAAACATACTTATGAGCTCAACAAGTCTAATTTCACACTGTTCCTACCTATCTGTAAGGTCTGGTAATTTTAGCTCTATCATTTCCGGAGCACAGAAAAGAGAAAATAGTGTTTTTTATTTTGTCACATTGTACATAAATCATTATAAGATATAAAGAAACAATGGATGATGCTAATTCCCAGTCCCAATTTTTGTGCCCCTAATGGATAAGATTTCGATCTTCTCTCTGCTGTTTACAGTGTAGAGATAAATGTGCTGCGATCCCGCTCCCTGCACAGATCAGATTGCTTGCGTTTTATCTCAAATTCATTATGCGTGAAATAGAAGAGACCTCCGTACATATATATATTTATATATTTACATATATATGTGTACGTTTTTTTGTTTAATTATCTTTAGTATTAAAGTCGGCATGCTGATGCATCCTTTTTATGATGTGTACATTTTCAAGCAAATCATTTAAGCAGATCCATTATGCAATTTCAAGCCACATTAAGTTCCGGCAGATCTTGGCGCATACATCATTTTTACTGCCTCCTAGATCACCAATCAAAGGATGTTTAATTAATACGTGCAGAAATAATGCCCCTGCAGGATCGCACTGACTAACGGTTTCAAGCTGAAATGCCTCACACCCGATACAGAGCACAAATAAATACTTGGAAACAGACTTTTGATGGCAGATAAAGACCAATTGTCCCATAAAGCCGGCCCATTTATCTTTTCTTTTCAAGGTTATTCCCGGTCCTCAATTCATTCTCTAGATAGCTCTGTTTATGGTAAGCATTTTACAATTGCATTTTACAATTTCTGTACTCTGTTTCTAACATATCTGCTGGAAATCTCTGCTGAGTAATCAGTTTATTGAGGATAGTGGTCGCCTTCACCAGGATTTGTATATCAATTTCCAATCCCACTGTAGCCTTGCGAGCGGTTGGGTGTATACATATGATTTAGTGCGTGTGCATGTATTTTCACATGAATAAAAACTTACATAATTATCGTAACCTATAATTATCATGATGTGCAATATATTAAACGTTCCTAACATTCATTTGTAATAAAACAATAGCGTAAATCTTAAGTCATCTGTGCTACCAAACTTTGACCGAGATTAGACAGATGACAGCTAAAACACATAAATAAAAAAAGTACTTCAATTGCTGAAAAACTAAAAAATTAGAACCCAATAATATTTTTTTAAAAGGGGGATGTCTACATTAGAAACTTACTTAGAATTAGTGGTCAGATATAATTTTTAGAAGAACCTCTCGACAAGTGTTCAATTTAACTGCAGCACTCCTGCAGGGGAAATGAGGTATTACATTAGAAAAGTACAACCTTAATGCCACATTGAATCACTCCCAAGGGTCTCAATAAAAATTAGAGAATGTGAATACCAATACTGAGACATTATGTGATGCTGAGTCACTACTCACGGGCAAGTCGTGAGACAGGGTAGTCAGAAGGTCTTCTAGTACAGAGGGGTAAGTCAAAGGTGTGGTCAGGAAACAGTCCGGGGTCAAGTGCCAGGAGGGTATGGCAAAACCAGGGAGTACAGCAAATGGAGAGTCAGAGGCCAAGTGTAGGGTCGGATACCTGAAGTCAGAGAGCGTTAAAAGCAGAAAGGGGAATGCACAAGAGAAGTCATGATAAATCCAAAGTCCAGCAACAGGGTCAGAGGAAAGAGACACAAAGTTAAGCAAACACATACAGCTTAGGCAAAGCTACAACTGACACTGACTGCTATCAGCTAGTCAGCTAAATAGCTTGCAAATGGTAAAAGACTGAGGAAACGCCTGCAGACTAAACCAGATCGAGCAGCAGGGCTGTCAATCAAAATGCCGACAGCCCAGCACGCCCTAGGATCAGACTGGATGACTGGACTGTCATTCACACAACCTACAGTCCAGCACACTCCAGGTTCCATAGCTGTCAATGACAGCTTTCCTAGGCCACAGTCAGTTATGGATTTATGCAAGCATACCAGATAGCTGGGAGCCACACAGAATTCTTATGCGGGCCAAATATGGTGATCAGGCCACAGGTTGTCCACCCTTGCATTGCATGATGCATTCTGACATAAATAGGATATCAGCATAATGCACATATCTGTCAGCTTCCTCATGGTGGAAATATTGTTTGAAACTTCTCGGCACTGATAAGAGATGATGGTCTAGAAATAAGTGAATATTAACTATATATCGTCAAAATCAGCTATACCTATGTTAAAGTGGAAATGTCACCAGAATTCACTATACAAACTGTGTTCATTAATAAAATAAATATATTGGACCTTATGAGGCTGTTGTTCTTACTGATAAAAAGCCATGTCAGAATGACTGTATAATTTACTTCTTAGGGAACACTGTAGCTTCCCAAATGTATCTCTTTGTCCCTATTTCTATGTAAATTCTGTTGACATTTTTTGCTTATGAAATTTCCATCTTTTGGATTTAGACAATAGATTTACATAAAAAAAGTCTATTTTGCAAATAAAAAAAATTCTGCTGATTATTTTGTGATAATATGTAAAGTGAGATCGACTTAAAGGGAACCTGTCACCTGAATTTGGCGGGACTGGTTTTAGGTCATATGGGCGGAGTTTTCGGGTTTTTGATTCACCCTTTCCTTACCCGCTGGCTGCATGCTGGCTGCAATATTGGATTGAAGTTCATTCTCTGTCCTCCGTAGTAAATGCCTGCACAGTGCAATCTTGCCTTGCCCAGGCGTGTACTATGGAGGACAGAGAATGAACTTCAATCCAATATTGCAGCCAGCATGCAGCCAGCGGGTAAGGAAAGGGTGAATCAAACACCTGAAAACTCCGCCCATATGACCCAAAACCAGTCCCGCCAAATTCAGGTGACAGAGTCCCTTTAAGAGCGGAGACATGAGTAAAGAAGTGACTGTGTAATGAATGATCTGTTCAGGAGGAGAAAGAAGCAGATTGCACAAACAGAATATGTTACAAAGTTTCTTATTTTCACGTGTACTATTGATGTATGGAAAAAAAATGCAAGCAATGATTACTCTTAAAGTGACACTCCATAAATGACCCTAATCTTTGTGCCTTGTCTCCAAGTGGCCGATAACATTATTATAATAATAATAATAATCTTTATTTTTATATAGCGCTAACATATTCCGTAGCATTTTACAGTTTTGCACACATTATCATCACTGTCCCTGATGGGGGTCACAATCTAGAATCCCTATCAATATGTCTTTGGAGTGTGGGAGGAAACCGGAGTGCCCGGAGGAAACCCATGCAAACACGGAGAGAACATACAAACTCACATTATTGGTCACATCTAGTGTTGAGCGATACCGTCCGATATTTGAAAGTATCGGTATCGGATGTATCGGCCGATATCCGAAAAATATCGGATATCGCCGATATCGATATCCGATACCAATACAAGTCAATGGGACACAAATATCGGAAGGTATCCTCTATGGTTCCCAGGGTCTGAAGGAGAGGAAACTCTCCTTCAGGCCCTGGGATCCATATTCATGTGTAAAATAAAGAATAAAAATAAAAAATATTGATATACTTACCCTCGGACGCGCCCTGGTTGTAAACGCTGCAACCGCCATGATTCCCTTCCTAAGAATGAGCGCGTAAAGGACCTTCGATGACGTCACGGCTTGTGATTGGTCGCGTGACCACTCATGTGACCGCTCACACGACCAATCACAAGCCGCGACGTCATCGAAGGTCCTTCACGCGCTCATTCTTAGGAACAGAAGCATGGCGGTTGCAGCGGTTACAACCAGGGCGCGTCCGAGGGTGAGTATATCAATATTTTTTATTTTTATTCTTTATTTTACACATCAATCTTCATCCCGATACCGATTCCCGATATTGCAAAAATATCAGAACTCGGTATAGGAATTCCGATACCGCAAATATCGGCCGATACCCGATACTTGCGGTATCGGAATGCTCAACACTAGTCACATCTCATCTTCACCTAAAAATTGAAGAAAATTCCACTGTGCTATGGTACTTTGGTAAGAAAAAACCTTTGAAGAGGTTGTCCACTATTTTATCATTGATGGCCTGTCCTCAGGTAGGTCATCAATGTCTTATCGGTGGGGGTGCGACACCCGACAAGCCTGTCGATCAGCTGTTGTCCAGTTACAGAGGTGCACAGCTCCATCTACTGTATAGTGGCCGCGGCTGGGTACTGCACATTCACTCCCTATTGATTTGATAGACCATCAGTGTTAAAGTTGGGGACCATACCTTTAATTCCCTGGTCATTCGCTTCTATTTCACCATATTCTTCTACTGGTGTGTCCCCAGGGAATTCTTCTCAAATTTTAGGAGCTAAAATCCTTTTTCTTTATTCAATTCATTCTTAAAATACATTTTGTTTTTACAAAATTTTGCTAAAAATTTTCTAAGGAAGCGGTCTTATAAAACAAGATGTCCAGGATGGAAAATATTATGGTAGAACTGAAAAATTGTCACCAGAATCTGGTCTGATAAATAGATGGTCTTCTCCAAGAGACTTCAAACTTCTTTTGAAGTTTTCACAGTGTCTACAGGATTTCTAAAGCTGATGAGGTTACTCACTGGCTTACGACTCTTGAATGTAAAGAAACAGCCGTCAGACATTTTATTTTTCCCTGTTCTACATTGAAAAGTGGATTTTTTAAAGCAAGTATAATATTAATAGTGCCGTAAGCCTTTTTTGGTAGCGAATATCATTCTTCAAAAGAGCAAAAGGATTGATATATCGTCGATAAGCTCGCTGCTGGCACTGTCTGCGTTAGAACACATGTTTTCAAGATCCCATTTATCAAACCCTTTAGTGCCTAAGAATGACTTTCAGATTCCTAGAGAATGGGCCACAAGGCAACAGTAACCATCTATTTTCACGCGGTATTAGTGCCAGGAACAGATTGGGAGCATTGCTTTAAAAAAAAAATAGGAGCCGTAGCGGCATTGTGGAAATGGATGTTTTCATTATTAAAACCTGCGGAGAGCTTTCCAAGGGAAAATCAACGCAATATCCAAGGGACACATTCACTTTCAGAAACTGGCAGTTACACAAGTACCGCGAGTAAACACAGAGACCACCTTTATAATCCCGACGAGAAATATGGGTGGGCAGCAAGACTAGAAGAAGAGACAAATGTCGGAGAAACTGCGCTCCTCCACCGCAGAGTCATAAGGGAACGAAGACTGAGCGTTTTGTAATATTGGAGGAAATTTACTTCTAGAATATTATGTTTTTATAAAATCGACACTTCTTCGTGCTTGGAATTAAGAAATGAAAATGACCTAAAATAACATAATAAAAAATAAATGTTCCAACGACTGGAAGTGTTTGCGTCAAACATTCAGCTGTAGAATCTTTCCTCACGTCTCCACATATTTCTTCATTATGAGATAAAGTCTTTTTCTTTTATATCCATTTTCTTCATTTTTGGGGGGATGGCACATGTTGTTGTGCATTGTACGCTGTAGGATGGCACGCATGGTCCCTATCAGGAATTTGTTTTGCATCTGTAGGAAACAATTTTTTACATTACTTTTACTTATCCATAGACTCCTCTTATGCCACCGTATGGTTCCGGGATGAGACAATGTATTCTTCAATAGAAACAATGCCTCTAAAGGGAGAAAACATCGTACCTTTGTAGGGCTGCCTATTTTTTCCTGCAGTTTTCGCTTAAAACAGCGCTCGCAAGTGATAACAGTCAGTCAATAGGGAACTAAAAATACAATGCAAACAGTATGCTTTTATGACTTTTTTGTTGTCTTTGTGCTTTTTTTTACGATTGATGGCATTTTTTAAAGACTTTTTTACAAGCAAAAAAATAATATAAAATATAAATGCAAGTCAATACTGTGTGTTTCAAGTCCAAAAAAGGCCTCAAGAAACTGTATGCGAAGGAGGAATGCAATGTCAAAGATTTAGGATACAATATTACAACAGACAAAGGTAAGATTTAAGGGAATGTGTGGTCAATAATTGACCTCATTTTTAAATCGAGTTTTTATGTTAAATGTATGTCCACAATGGCGCTATAAGCTGACTACTTCACAAACAGCAAGTTATGTGGCAAATCCACTTACCACTGGGTTTTTGGAACAAAGATAAATAGGAAGAAGATCTGAAGATGGAAACCGACATTTCTGAAATGCATTAGTACGAAGTGTGACCTTAATTCCAGAAGTCCAAGTTCGGAGATCAGCACCGGACACTAAGTTCAGGTTCGCTCATCCCTATGAATAATCCATCAATTTCAATTAGTGTAAACACACATTTATTATGTTATATGTAGTTTTTCTATTTTAATTTTCCATATCTATATATTTAAATGTATAAAACAAAACCAAAATCTCGCAATTTTCACATTGGCCATTACACTGTATATTAGACTTACATCTCCTGTCTTATACAGAAGGCTTGAGCAGTCTCATTATCATCATGGACAGGAATACAGTGACAGATAACATCTCTATAAAAAGTAAATAATACAGGACCCACTATTCACAACAGATGTCGGTCACTGCACCCGCCCACCACAATAATGAATTTTACTCTAATTACTTTTTACTACAAAGCCATAGAATGTCTAAGATTCCAAGGCACCAAGAAAATAGGGATAAAACATAACCTTTATTCAATTATCCCATCCTTCAAAATCACAAGGTGAAATACAATTGAGGTAGACAAGTGAAGCAACGTTTCAGCCCAAAGGGGCCTTTTTCAAGCCAGAAGTACAATAAAAATTACAGCCATGTTAATTTGCCCATTAGCAAGAAGGAGTCTAATTTTACGCCTAGTGGTCAGTCTAAAAGTTGCAACATAATTGAAAAAATTGCATCAAACATGACTTATACAACAGGTAGTTCTGTGATGACAGAAAGGAGGGAATGTGCCATGATATATTAGTCCTGACTCTGAGTCTTGCTTTTCTGCAATACTACACACATCCCAAGGATAGGTGTGGTGCTGTTTAATAAAATGTTACCCTGTTTTTTAGTTGTATTTTAGTCCTGTTTGACCTTATAAACAATTATTTATAAGGTACAATTACTGGGCTGATAAAGATGAAAGCTGTATATGCTGCTGGAGGTACAAATCTATAGTCTTTATTGTGTATTTGGATTTTTTCATGAAGATTTCATCAATTGTTGCTGATCTTAAAGTTACAATGTTCAAAAAGAAAAACTCTAGGTAAGGGGGGTTGTCCAGTCCAAAACGATAAGTCTGCAGTCACTCTGTGTCACTGTAGACTTAGGAATCCCCGAAGCGCACGTACTGTACTTTGTGATGATTCGCTGGTTTCTGAGTCGGGATATTATATATACTCCCGGTCAGAGCCCGACTTGTGGGTGCAGCCTCGCTCCATGCACTTGCTTTGGCCAAGATGAATAGTTAGCCATGCCCATTGGACGGTCTCATCACTAGACGGGCTTTGGTGCGGAGTTTGCATAATGCATACATACTGTCTGGCTCCGACTCAGAAAGCAGCGAAACCCCACAGCACTCCGTGCGTCCGCTGGGGGGATTGATAAATCTTCAGTCCCACAGAGTGACTGCAGACTTATCATTTAGAACTGGACAACCCCTTTATGTGATATCTGAGTTTGGGCAGCAAAGTGGCTCAGTGGTTAGCACTGCAGCCTCGCAGCTCCGGGATCTTGGGTTCAAATTCCACCAAGGACAACATCTGCAAGGAGCTTGTAGGTTCTCCTCGTGTTTGCGTGGGTTTCCTCTGGGTACTCCGGTTTCCTCCCACATTCCAAATATATACTGATAGGGAATCTAGATTGTGATCCCCATTGGGTACAGTGATGATATCTGTAAATGCTGCGCAGTATGATAGCGCTATTTAAGCAAAGCATAATAAATAATAATAATTTATTGTCCAGAATGAGGGTGAAATATATCTGGGTAGTAGATGTCTGGAGACCTGTCTATGTGCGTTAACCTTTGTTAAAATCATAATAAAAAATCAAACCCTGAAGTACACCAGCTTGTAAATGATATATGAGATGTGAAATATCTACTAAACCTGTAGCAATTTAGTATCTATGCATTTTTAATGTTCCTGTACGCATACAGAATCATTTCGGTGTACACCTTCTCTCAGATGCTGAGCGCTGCAGTTTTCATTATGCCTGTTAAATAAGGAGTCTGTTTTTGACAAACTATATTTATCTAATGACATTGAGCGATGTGGAAGTGTAGGGTATATAGGTATATAGGTATAGGTAGTGAAAAAGGGAATTAGCTCGCAGGCACGGCTTCTTATGCTGCAAAAGGCATATGGTTTAGAGTTACCATCATTTTAATGTAACCTTCTTGAATACACATTGATAGCTACATAAATGACTTAAAATGATATAGAATGTAATCAGTATTGGTCTAGGAAACAATGAGCCCACCAGAGGACTTGTGTCTGAATGCCCACCTTATAAAACCAATGCCTTATCA
Source organism: Ranitomeya imitator (assembly GCF_032444005.1). Classification (NCBI taxonomy): domain Eukaryota; kingdom Metazoa; phylum Chordata; class Amphibia; order Anura; family Dendrobatidae; genus Ranitomeya; species Ranitomeya imitator. The sequence continues at coordinate 68,644,167 of NC_091288.1, forward strand.
TTAACGGGTCTTTTCAGACCAAAGCTAATTTTCGCCTGGTATCTTAAGGTATTGCTGTAAGATGTACAATATTAAGATTCGACTCTCTTGCCGGTCAGATCAGTCATCAAATGATCGCCACAGTTAGGCGAATATATTCAAGTGGAATTTACTTCTACTCAAATATTGCAAAAATACTTGTTTTCCAGAATTCAAATTTTGTTGTAATTCGCCCTCCACGAATTCAGCAAAATGGTAGCAGGCTGGCCACCTCCAATGTCCGCTGTTCACTGTATGATCCTCAGCTCCTCTTCTTATGGCTGCCGCACACTGAAACCCTGAGCATCTTATTTCTATGGCATGACTTCTGGCTGCGACCAGCATTTACGGTTATTTTGCTCTGGGGTCTCTCCAGAGAACAATAAGGGACATTCAATTTGTGGAGAATCGAAGTCCCATGCATACTCCATTTGAGCATAATGTTATGACCTCAGCCAAGTTTGATGCCCCATCAACACAATATGATATCTATACACAGTATGATGGCCTCCTCAGCTCCCCTATACACAGTATGATATCCCTCAAAGCTTCCTTATATACACAGTATGATGGCCTCCAGAGCTCCGCTTTACACAATATGATATCCCTCAAAGCTTCCTTATATACACGGTATGATGGCCTCCAGAGCTCCGCTATACACAATATGATATCCCTCAAAGCTTCCTTATATACACGGTATGATGGCCTCCAGAGCTCCGCTATACTCAATATGATATCCCTCAAAGCTTCCTTATATACACGGTATGATGGCCTCGAGAGCTCCGCTATACACAATATGATATCCCTCAAAGCTTCCTTATATACACAGTATGATGGCCTCCAGAGCTCCGCTTTACACAATATGATATCCCTCAAAGCTTCCTTATATACACGGTATGATGGCCTCCAGAGCTCCGCTATACACAATATGATATCCCTCAAAGCTTCCTTATATACACAGTATGATGGCCTCCAGAGCTCCGCTTTACACAATATGATATCCCTCAAAGCTTCCTTATATACACGGTATGATGGCCTCGAGAGCTCCGCTATACTCAATATGATATCCCTCAAAGCATCCTTATATACACGGTATGATGGCCTCAAGAGCTCCGCTATACTCAATATGATATCCCTCAAAGCTTCCTTATATACACGGTATGATGGCCTCCAGAGCTCCACTATACACAATATGATATCCCTCAAAGCTTCCTTATATACACGGTATGATGGCCTCCAGAGCTCCGCTATACACAATATGATATCCCTCAAAGCTTCCTTATATACAGAGTATGATGGCCTCCAGAGCTCCGCTATACACAATATGATATCCCTCAAAGCTTCCTTATATACACGGTATGATGGCCTCCAGAGCTCCACTATACACAATATGATATCCCTCAAAGCTTCCTTATATACACGGTATGATGGCCTCCAGAGCTCCACTTTACACAATATGATATCCCTCAAAGCTTCTTTATAAACATATATATGGTCACTTTGCTCTCTATATACACTGTTAAGGCCCCGACAGCTCCCTATATACAGTATGATGGCCACTACAGCCCCACTATATTTAATGTGATGCCACCACAGTCCCCTTTTCATAGTATGATGTCCTCACAGCCCCTCTTTACATAGTATACATATGTAGCATACATAAATAGCCCACATAGCTCCTCTTTTTCAGTATGATGTCCTCACAAACCCCAATCACAGACTAAAAAATTATATAAAAACATTACTCACCACTCTGCTTCTATGAGGTATGTTGTCTGAGGCTCGGTCCAACAGGTGTCTTCTAGTGGTTCCTGCATCCAGTCTCAGATGTACAGGCTGAATGTCTCACTACTCCACCAATGTGTTCAACGGTATCTGCATCTTGAGAAAGCAGATAGAGTTTAAATCCAGACACCAGATTGGGCCCGATGATGTTTGGTATTGGGCTCATCACCAGCCCATGGGCACCAAGCTGCTGCAAGAACTGCTGTTATGGGTGTCTCTGAAGAAGATGGCAGGGTCCAACAGAGGATTCCCGATTCACCAATGGGCCAGTCCGTCCAACACTGAGTGAAATAATGTAAGAAAAATTGACTGCATGAACAAGGGAATAAATGAAAAGGAAGCAAAATCAACATAGGGCTGCCTGATTCTGGTGTATTCCATTCCCTTCCATTTACACTGGCTGTTTTTAGCTAACAGGCATTCCAAGGAATGCTTGGTTCCTGATTATTGTGCGGTGTAAACAGACAGCTGATCACCCAATGAAGGAACAAAACACTCATTCATCAAATCAAGTGATTTAAGAAGAGTAGAGTTTGGGCACTTGAGGGTGGTATGTTTTGGTTTGGGTGCTAAAATCACCTTCATAGGAATAACACCAATGTTGCAGCCTGTCTGTATGCAGATATAAAAGAAAAGAGACTTTTTGACCAAAACCTCGAGAAATTATAGACAAAGTTATCGAAAACTCGAAAATAATACATTTCTTTATCTAAGATGCTTTACAGAATCTCTTACCTGCAATCATTTTTATGTGTATAAAATTCAAGTCCATCATTATTGATTTTTAGTTATTGATTTTTTTTGGACGCCTACCATTGCCAGTTTATCTAATAACTAAATAATAATAGGAGATGACATGTTTTGTACAAAGGGTTGATCCCTATTCTAGATAATGAAATCCATGCTGGGTGATCATGACAGCACAAGGTTATTTTCTGGGCACCTGCTACAGATATAAATGGCTACAGTTTGAGGGAGAGTGTTTTCCTTGAGACGCTGCTAGTGAACCATTCTTCAAGCACATGAGTGACATAAGTCACGGTCTGCTTGTGGGTGGGATATCGGTGTTCAATAACACGTTACAATATGTCACATGAAGAATGTTTGAGAAGTGAGCCTTCCATATCGCGTTTGATGAGCAAGCGAGCGATGGTTCCCTTCCTGTGGATTTTATGGGCATGGTAAGACAGCTCTCGGCCATGGATGAACGGGTCTGATAGATAGCTCCAAGGACTGCTCCAAGCCTCATCAGTTCCTGCATGAAATAAACCTCAGAGATTCTTTAGTAACTGTACACAGGGTTCATTTAAGAAAGGAAATACAAATAATTGCATCTAAAATGGGTATAGAAAGAAAGTAAAACGCAAGATTGGCATATGTAATAGAAAAGACTGATCTGCAGAAGCAAAAAGGATGCAGGTTCAGAGAGGACACGATCCGCTCTATGGCCTCATTCTGATGTCCGTCTTCTGTCTATACTTTTCACAGATAGAACATGTTCACATTATTGTATATGGAGCTGTTCATGTGTCTGTGTTTTTGTGCATTGAGAGTCTGCAAAAAAAAAAAAAAACAGATGTATGGCTACACGCACCATTCAAATGATCAACCTTGCTATAATATAGCAGGGCTGATAGTTCCTTCACTCGGGTTCCTGACATGTAAGTGTATATAGCTCTGTATATAGTATTATATTTGGGTATATAGCTCTGTAAGTAGAATACGGGAAATAGTAAAATATCTGTATAATACTGATCAGTACACAAGAAGTTGTCTGACATCACTATCTGCTCTACAACTACTGGATGAAACTTTACCTAAGATACAGCATATACTTCTCTACAGCTATTGGATGAAACTGAACCTCACAGATAAATTGCTCCACAGCTATTGGATAAAACTGGACATCAAAAACAAACTACTCTGCAGCTATTGGTTGAAGCTGCACTTCACCGATATACTGCTCCAAAGCTATTGGATGAAAGTGCACCTCACAAATATACTGCTTTAAAACTATTGGATAAAACTAGACCTCACAGATGTATAGCTCTAAAGCTATTGGATGAAAATTAACCTCTATGATATACTGCTCTACACCTATTGGATGAAACTAAACCTAACAGATCTAAAGCTTTGCAACTATTGGATGAAACTCCACCTCACAGATATACTGTTTTAAATCTATTGGATGAAAATGGGCCTCACAGCTCTGCAGCGATTGGATGACAATGGACCTCACATGTATACTGCTCTAAAGGTATTGGACAAAAATGGACCTTACGGATAAATAGCTCTGCAGCTATTGGATGAAAATGGACTTCCTGACAAATATGGGAATGTCAATTTGGTAACTTAATCTGTAATGACTAGTAATATAGTCATTTGTTTTTTTTTCTATTGGACCTATAATGTAATCTTACATTTGAATTACCGGAGCGAATAAAAATATAAAACTTACTTAATCTAATCTGGTAAATATGTCCAATTTAACAATAACCATGATGCAGGCGGGGAAACTAAACAATTTACTTTTCCTTTTATTAGAAAAAATGGCAACTTTTCTGGAAAAAAAAAAAATACAACCTACCAGGATGTTGTTGGACTGCAAGAGTGAACAATAATAACTCAATGGAACCCATATAAACAAGCAGGAACATTTCTTGTATATGTTTGATTATAAAGGCTGTGTGAATTATGAATGTAGAGAGATATATCTTACTTAATTTACACTATTATGGTCCATGTTGGTGCCAAGCAGAATATTAATAATTATAGAGATGGAAGAGAATGATATACAACCTCTTCCTCATTGCAATTGCAACACCAAGAAGGAAAAGTCATGGAATTCAGGAAATTATAGGATCAATACACATGTTATGGAAGGGCAAATGGTGAAAAAAAGGAAACAATATGTATTCAAAACTATTCAATTTATTCAGTATTCAGTATGAGTGCCTTATGCAGAAATGCATGCACTTACTTGCCTTGGCTGTTGTCAATGAGGTCAGTGGTTCCACCACCAAATCAAAGAATCGACGATCTATTAGTTTACAAGGAATGAATACTAGAGGGGTCCAGCTACTGTACATTATGTTATTACACGCCATAATCGCTGGAGTAGGACTGGGGTAACTTTACCTCAATAAGGTCTCTTCATAGTGTTGCCCATGAGGTCTTAAGACTAATCTCTGGCGGGTATTGCATACAAGACAAAAGGAGGCATCATTGATGAAGAGAATAGCCCTCCATTCCATCCACCATTTCTCCATTCTAGCCTCTGGTCTCCATCCGGACACCACAAATGCCACACCTTAAAGAGGCATTTAAGAGGAATCACTGGTCGTACTCCTGGGATTATGGTGCGGGTGGTGTAATCTGTGGCAGCTGGATTTCTCTAGACCAGCGTTCCCCAACTCCGGTTCTCAAGAGTCACCAACAGGTCATGTTTTCAGGATTTCCTTAGTATTGCCCAGGTGATGCAATTAATGCTTGAGCAGCTGATAAAATTATCACCTGTGCAATACTAAGGAAATCCTGAAAACATGACCTTTTGGTGGCTCTTGAGGACCGGAGTTGGGGAACACTGCTCTAGACTTTATTCAGTGTATACAAGCAGCTCAACATTACATTGATTTGGTGGTAGAAACAGTAGTACAACCATTTCTCCAAACTGTATCATGAGCTGTTTTTCAACATGCCAACGCCAGGCCGCATGTTGCTCATGCTACTATGAACAGCCTGTATGGCCTAAATGTGTTACCATGGCCTGCAGCCTCTCCATATTTGTCTAACATCAAGCAGACCTGAAACGTCATGGATCAGCAATTGCAGTGGGCGCTGCCAGCAGCGGATCTTGAAGATTTGCTTGCTCAGATACATACAAAGTGGAAAAACATTCTTCAGACAACCATTAATAAACTCACTGATAGCAGCCAAGATGTAAGTGCTGGTATTTCTGTGCGTGGCGCTTATATTCAATACTGAATAAATCAAGATGTTTTAAACATTTTTGTTCCCATTTCTTCATCATTTGCATATTATTAACATTCTGGATGTCCATGACTCAACGACTATTTCTTCTTGACGTAGCAATTTCAATGTAGTATCGTATAATATTGAATAAACAATTATTCTCTAACTAATGGCAGTGATTGATAAGCGTTAAATTGAGAAAGTATAATTAATAAAATCCAAAAGTAGTCCTCAGCTATAGTTTTATCCACATTAAAACTGTGCTTGTTCTGTATGCTAATGTCTTTGCTCTCAACCTTCAATTAAAATAAACCTAATTAAAATATAATTTCTCATCTAAGTTTTGTCTTCATGAATGTTAAACAGCATGACAATTGTTGGTTTTGAGTGTATCCAAGAAAACATCGGTGTGTTAAATATCCCTTTTCAGCATATTTTTGATCAATAATTGCTCATTACTTGTCACTAGAATTTATTGGGACACCATGGCCTGGGTTCATTAACACTGAAGTTTTGTATGCCAGGATTAACAAATGGAGAAATGGAGTAAGATGTGCAAAATGCATTTAAAGGCTTGTGCTTCTTAATAAATTTGTTGTATCTTTCAAGTGTCGATCATCACTGTCAGCAATGTCCGCCATTTCTGTTGTAATTTACACCCTGTCCTGCCTGGTATCTGCCTATTTTAAACATTTCAGACAGATTAAGCATTGCACATGTTGCTTATATTTTCCTTGCAGACTTGAATCAATTTCAATTCTGCAAGATGTGAATTATTTCAGCATTTTTCACCCATTCAAATGAATTGGGGGAAAAAACGCATACAAAACACAATGCAAAAAATACATTAAAAAATGTAAAATTTTGCACAGCATTTTTTCAGCCAAGAGCAGTGTCTTGGATACAGACATTTCTGCTGTAAATACTCAACGTGCGCACCAGAATTCCATCAAAAACTGCTTGACTTTTAGGGGTCCATGTACTTGTTGCAGTACAGTGTAAAAGTTTTAGACAGGTGAGAAAAAATTGCTGCAAAGCAAGAATGCTCTCATAAATAGAAGTGTTAATAGTTTATTTTTATCAATTAATGAAATGCAAATTGATTGAACAAAAGAGAAATCTAAATCAAATCAATATTTGGTGTGATTGCCCTTTGCCTTCTAAAAGGCATCAAGGTAACAATTCTTCTACATACACTTGCACACAGTAGGCAGGATACATGAAGAGAAAGAAGGATTTGCACAAGCCTACATTCACAGAAGATCTGCGGTTAGTTCTCCATGATGTTTAGAACAATTTCCCTACCAAGTGCCTTCAAAATCTCTGTGCAAGTTTACCTAGAAGAATTGATACCATGATGCTTTTTAGAAGGCAAAGGTTGGTCCCATCAAATACTGGTTTGGTTTAGATTTTTCTTTTGTTAATTCACTTTGCATTTCCCTAGTTGATTAACACTTCTATTTTTTTAAAGTATTCTTACTTTGCAGCATTTTTTCTCCACCTGCCGCTCGCGTCGGGGCACAGCCTGGGCTCTATACAAGTTTATGGAGAGCGAGGCCACGCCCTCTGGCCCGGGGTATGTATAACTCATACATACCCGGGGTATGTATAACTCATACATACCCTCCGATCCCACCTCAGAAACCAGTAAATCCATGCAGTGCACAGTGCGCTGGGGGGATTCATAAGGCTGCAGTCACTCAGTGTGACTACAGACTTATCAGTTTAGACCGGAAAACCTCTTTAAAACTTTTGCACTGTACTGTATTTACATGGTGTGTTAGCATAGTCCTACATACACTATGCCCTTGAATATTTTACATTTAAGATGTTGAATGTTTTGTTCCCATTTTATTAAGTTATCACCTATGCATGAAAGGTAATAACATACTGATTGCTGGTGGTCCTACTACTAACCCCCCTTAGATCATTAAAATGAGGCTGTGAAATGCCTTGTTTAAGTGGACTGATGGCCGGCAGGCATACCGCCACTTCATTCATTGTCCATGAGACTGTCGGAAATAGTTGAGATTTGTTGTCCTATTAACTTACTAAGATTAAAAAACCCTTTAATGTACTTAAAGAAGCACTCCTCTTCCTCCTCCCATCAAAGGTGTTATCCTCTTAATATATTGCAATCATCATATTGTATAGCACTGTGCACTTACAATTGCTCATTTTACCTTTCTGCCCAGATAATTCTTCTCTTTTCCATTAGGTCTATGACATCACGTGATTAAAAACTGACTGGCTGAATCCTTCTAAGCGCTATGTAGAAACAGGAGGTCAATTTTTCCTGCATACATTATGTCATCACACAAAGGTCCCTGGAAGTATGGAGAGGGATGGAGGGAGCAGCTGGGTCAGGAACTGAAGAAGGGAATGATATATCCAGGGAAAAGAGACTTCCTGTTTCTACATAGAGCAGAGAAAGAGAACATTTAACTAGGTAGAGGAACAAAATGAGCAATTGTAATTACACACTGCTATAAATTATCATGATTGCTATGAATTAAAAGGATAAACCCTTTGATGGAATTGCCTCTTTAAGGACTTATTTAGTCTTAGCAAGTCTATTTTTTCATGATTGGGGCATTATGAATTTTAAGGGGTTAACCATATTCAAAACCTGTTACTCAATATGCATTTCAATATATAAAATGCTAAATACTTTGTGTCCATTTCTATAGTCATAACATAAAAAGCTCCATTCTTATCCTTGACCACTGTCTTTAACCGGAACCCCATAAATAATCACCTTAGTAGTTTAGCAATAATTCTATTTTTGCAGAGACCCCTTTTCCTAACAGCAGCATAAAGCACCATTTGTCCCCATGTCTAGATGTAGGATTGCACCTGTATTACTGTGATAAATGCCACGGAGCATAATGATAAAACATTGCCTCTCTTATTCTACATTATGCCCTTAAGAGTCCCAGTGAAACCTCAATGTAATATAGATCCAGGAGGTCAGGCTCAGAGATATTCTTAGATTTTGCTGGGATCAGTAAAACATTCATCTCGCTGTACTTACTGGTTTATGATTTAGGTCTATGAAGAGTAAAGGGGTTAAAAGGTACATCGGGAAATGAGATATGTGAATAGTGCGGTATTTTCAGATGTCAGATGTCCTCTTACTTCCTGGTGATCCAGGGCAGGTAAGTCTCTGATCTCAATTATCTTTACATCTGCGAGATATAACAGCAATTGATAAAGTCTCAGGGCACTTCAAAAAAATCAATCAGCTTGCTGGGTACCTGATCTGCAAACCAATGTAGACCATTCATGCAGGACGGAGGTGGAGAATGCGTGGCAGTGGGGGAGCCTAGAGATTTATAGATCACACTTGCAGATATTTCCAGACTTGCTCTGACATTTGTGCTAACAATACTTGTTTATATGTCCGATGCAACTAATCTTCTAATAAACCATAATTACTCATGTAGGGGATGTTAGGTGACCTCTAACGGCATCCATTGTAGTGCCCACAAGGCTCAGCTTCAACAATCCATAGCCATAAATAATAATAATAATAATAATTTATTATAAATGCCATGTACACTATATTTGCGCTGTTATGTAGCATTATGATGCTCATTTGTCCTGTTATTCTTCCTGCTCAAGTGTCAGTTTTTGCTGTAATTGTGAAATTACTTTCATGGGCGGAATGCGCTGAGATGATTAGGGACCGGTATACAGAGAGGACCTTCTTTTCCGACTCATAGGAGTATGTTTGAAACTATACTGCAAATTGTAATATTTTGGAATGACAGCTGAAAAAAGTGAAAATTGTCATCAAAATGCCATATTATATTTATAGCTGAAGTTTATGGGGCCTTTTAAAATTCTGGTAATTTACATAATCAAAAAGGATTCAACCCAAAATTGTCAAATTCTGAGCCCAAATTGCCATATAGAGATTGGCTAATTAGTGATGAACGAATGTGCTTAGGTAATGTCTTATCAGATGTTATCCGAACATCTGGGCGTGCTCATACAGTATATTATGTTCGAGTCTCCGCAGCTGCATGATTTGCGGATGTTAGACAGCCTGAACACGTGAGGATTCCCTACCAAACAGGCAATCCCTGTATGTGTTGTATCTGTCTATCAGCCACGAATCATGGAGCCGTGAGGACTCGAACATAATATATGAGCACACCCAAGATACTCTGATAACACGAGAGCATGCTCAGATAATACGTTGTCCAACAACGTTCACTCATGACTATTGCTAATGTCTTTATCATACAATCCATGATGCCAGCATGTAATTGGGGGCATTAAAATGGTATATTATATTCTATCTGGCATCAGACATGTTTGTGCTTTGGGCGTTTTGTCCGTGGTTGGCTTCATGACAGTGATCAACATATTCCATAATATCTGTGGCCTCTCCCTTCTGGACATTGGTGCTCCAATCTATGTATCTTCAGAGTGTACCACCACTCCCGTTATATTCATGGACACTCAAAGACTATGCTGGGAACCACTCATTCTACGATTGCCCTGCAGCCTAAAAATTATTTCTTTCTAGAGAGCCACACCAACTCCAAGGTCGGATGAGTGTATGAACACACCATTATAATGGTGGTAAAAATCAGATCAACTCAACTAGGATTCAGGTTAATAAATACCCGTTAAAAGAGTTATCCAGTGAAAACGAGTTATCACCTATCCATGGGAAAGGTAATATCAACGTATTGATCGGTGGGGTCCTGGAGAATCTCCACCGACCAATCAGTCATTTTCTATCCTATAGAAAATTTGATCTGAATGTGTCTATTGTTCAAACCAGAAGTTAAAGACAATCTGTCAACAGATTTCAAGCAAAAAATTACATACAGTATTAAAAAGATGTTTTAAACCTGATGAGGCTTATGTACTTTCTATGAAAATCACTATCAGAAAGGTTTTATAATCCTAGTATTAAAATTTGTGTTTTATGAGGTCGGACAGAGATAATTGCTCATTTCAATATTAAGAAGTTTAAACTTTCTAAACGAGTTATACAGACAAACTAATTGTAATACTAGGAATATACAACCATTGGATTTGCATAGTAAGTACACCTACTTTATCCGATTTAAGAGATCTATGTAATAATGTATCGAGTTTGTATCATGAAATATGGTGACAGATAAGCTTTATTATCTCATCTTTCTAGCCAAAAGATTACTCAAATATTCAGTTGGCTTTGGAGTATGGAAGCAAGACCCATAAAACCAAATATCATACAAGGCTGAACACATTATGAGGAGTAATAAGGCATTAGCACTTACTAGAGTGTATTATTAACAGCAAAAGGTTTTCAATTCATTGCCTTCAGCAGTGAACAAGTTAATGGAAGCCTGATAATAATTTGATAAAAGATGCGTAGAAAATCGGAACATTTCCCCTCTCTCATACTCATTGTACCTCTGAGATATAACAAGCATTAGGATATTTATCCCCTAATAGCCATTTCTTCCCCTGGAGTCACTGAGCAGCTCATACTGAGTTTATTTCCAGGCTTTAAATAAGTAAATCAAGTAAGTGCCTTTGATCATTGAGAAGTGACAGTGAATGTTAGAAAAGCTTCAGCCCGTGAGGTTCTCCCAAATTAACCTATTCATTTGGAATTCTGAATAACAAATCTAGTCCAGGCAGTTTCTGTAATAAAATATTTAAAAGCCCGCGTTAAAATATTCCAGAAAGATGAGCAAATGGTGTAAAAAGCGAAGTATTGCAAGAGCTGGAGTTGCAATGTTTAATAAGTCCATCTGTAAGTACAACACTGCTTCCATAGCTCTGGGCCATGTTTCTTACAACCTTTCAAAAATGGATGAATCTTCCCCAAATATTGTAATTATTTGCTGCCTGGGAACCTGCTTTAGTTTTTTTTTTTAAGCGTATGAGGCATTTTACACAAATTTATGAAGTTTGTCGTATCCATTCCTGCCCTTGAAATATGTATTACATTTTTCCAGTAGGATCACCTTGAACGTTCTATATCTACAATGGTTCTATATTTTTTTTCGGTAGTATTATAGCTGAATCTGGTTTCATGGAAGCACTTCTTTCTTATTACTACGTTCCATATTAAGAAAAATATAGCAAGGTACCAATCTTCCTGCAGCACCATCTCTGGAAAATTGGGGTTTAACACATGAAAATCAATGGGCTTTCTGAGATTTAGAATGTATGATCATTTTTATACTCCAAGCCTCGATATTTAGAATGTACGACCATCTTTATAATCCAATCTTCGAGATTTAGAATGTACGACCATCTTTATAATCCAATCTTCGAGATTTAGAATGTACGACCATCTTTATAATCCAATCTTCGAGATTTAGAATGTACAACCATCTTTATACTCCAAGCCTCAATATTTAGAATGTGCTGCCATCTTTATACTCCAAGCCTCAATATTTAGACTGTACGACCATCTTTATACTCCAAGTCTCAATATTTAGACTGTACGACCATCTTTATACTCCAAGTCTCAATATTTAGAATGTACGACCATCTTTATACTCCAATTCTCAATATTTAGAATGTACGACCCTCTTTATACTCAAAGTCTCAATATTTAGAATGCACGACCATCTTTATACTCCAAGTCTCGATATTTAGAATGTACGACCATCTTTATACTCCAAGTCTCAATATTTAGAATGTACGACCATCTTTATACTCCAAGTCTCGATATTTAGAATGTACGACCATCTTTATACTCCAAGCCTCAATATTTAGAATGTATGACCATCTTTATACTCCAAGTCTCAATATTTAGAATGTACGACCATCTTTATACTCCAAGCCTCAATATTTAGAATGTGCTGCCATCTTTATACTCCAAGCCTCAATATTTAGACTGTACGACCATCTTTATACTCCAAGTCTCAATATTTAGACTGTACGACCATCTTTATACTCCAAGTCTCAATATTTAGAATGTACGACCATCTTTATACTCCAAGTCTCAATATTTAGAATGTACGACCATCTTTATACTCCAAGTCTCAATATTTAGAATGTACGACCCTCTTTATACTCAAAGTCTCAATATTTAGAATGCACGACCATCTTTATACTCCAAGTCTCGATATTTAGAATGTACGACCATCTTTATACTTCAAGCCTCGAGATTTAGAATGTATGACCATCTTTATACTCCAAGCCTCAATATTTAGAATGTACGACCATCTTTATACTCCAAGTCTCGATATTTAGAATGTACGACCATCTTTATACTCCAAGTGTCAATATTTAGAATGTACGACCATCTTTATACTCCAAGTCTCGATATTTAGAATGTACGACCATCTTTATACTCCAAGTCTCGATATTTATAATGTACGACCATCTTTATACTCCAAGCCTTGAGATTTAGAATGTATGACCATCTTTATACTCCAAGCCTCAGTATTTAGAATGTACGACCATCTTTATACTCCAAGTCTCGATATTTAGAATGTACGACCATCTTTATACTCAAAGTCTCAATATTTAGAATGTACGACCATCTTTATACTCCAAGTCTCGATATTTAGAATGTACGACCATCTTTATACTCCAAGTCTCGATATTTAGAATGTACGACCATCTTTATACTCCAAGCCTCGAGATTTAGAATATACAACCATCTTTATATTCAAAGTCTCGAGATTTAAAATGTACAACCATCTTGTAGGAAATCTGTCAGCAGGTTTTTGCTATGTAATCTGAAGGCAGCATTAAGTAGGGGCTGAGACACTGATTTCAATGATGTGTTGAAAGCTGTTGAAAGCATGTGTTGACAGCTGTTTGCTGTAGTTTCCATACAATCAATGTTTTATCAGCAAGATATCATTGCCAGACTAGCTGCCTTGTGCCTCCTTGTCCAACCATGTTCCCCAGCACTGATTAGCAGCTTACTGTCAATATACAATGTACATCGATGGAATCAGGGTTTCTCAGATGAGGCAGCAAAAAACCTGGTGACAGATTCCCTTTACTAGTGTGAGTGTCTAGAAACAGCTAAGAAAACAGACTGCATAGTATTCCAGGAGAGAAGATTGAGGTAGTCTTAAAGGGTCATTTCCAAAATAGTCTGCTATCCTTTAACTAAGAGATCAAAGAGATAAGGGATAACTTGCTATTTTGGGAATAATCCTTTGTTGAGGATCAGACAGATGGAAACCCCAGCAATTCTGAGAAAGCAGAGAGGGTTCTGAAAATCAAGTTTAGAGTATAGTCATGTCTACAATGGAGCAGTGGGGCACATGCGAGATTTCCACTCCATTCATTGTCTATGGGATTGCCGGAAATAACTGATCATTTTAGCAATCCCATAGATAATGAATGGATTAGAGGTTGAACACATGCGCACCTTTGCTGCATTTAAAATGGGGCTCTACAAGCAGCATAGGTAATAACTTGCTTTTTGAGATTAACTCTTTAAATTGACCATATTTCTCTTAAGTAACTCAGGCTGTGGCTTTCCTCCAAGATTTAACTCAGTATGGTCAGGTTCGCCGGTCGCCGCCGCCTCCACGCTGTTTTTCCATGAAATCCGGCGCCTGCGCTGTGTAGTACTGTCAGGTGCAGGCGCAGTGAGCTCTGGCTGTCTGACATCACATCCAGGCTTGCAGACTGCGCCTGTGCGGCCAGTGCGGCCACCCACCTTGGGAATCCCAGCCCCGCACTGTGCATAATGCATAACACACTGCAGGGCTGGGATTCCCAAGGTGGGTGGCCGCACTGGCCGCACAGGCGCAGTCTGCAAGCCTGGATGTGACGTCAGACAGCTAGAGCTCACTGCGCCTGCACCAGACAGTACTACACAGCGAAGGCACCTGATTTCATGGAAAAACAGTGCGGAGGGGGTGGCGCCCGTTGCCCCTGAAGATTTGAGTGATGGCAGTGTGGCGTTTCATGCAGGGTGGTGAGGACCTGCCTCCCTGTCTAAAGAGAGGTATTTTGGAGAAGTAATAAAACGCTTTATTTTGGGAATAAATGCACCAAAAACTAAAAGAGCCACATTGTTGGAATGCAGCATTACTGCTGCACAAGGTGGCTCTTTTAGTTTATAACGGCTGGAGGGGGTGACAGTGGCCCTTTAAGTCTTACATAGCCACTATAGCAAAATGCAGTTGAGTTTTTCTTTTTAAAAATGACTACTTATAAAGTCTGCAATGTTTGTTCTCCCATTTCTGTGTGTTCTAAAAACAGACGGAATGTTGCACAAAATTATTATCACTTCTTCTAAGACTCGATTTATGCCATTTATGTGGCGTACTGTCAGTATGTATGCCAAGGAAAGTACGCCATGGTACTTGTAGAATTAATGGTCACACTTTCAATTGCACCTTATGTGAATGACAAGCATTCTGCCTTCTTCTCGTATATTTGTAGAATAAAGATGCCTTCAGTTTGATGTTAGAATGGCAGCGCACTTCCCGACTTCCGCCAGAGTCCCTCCTTCCTTGTAGAACAGCTCGTTCCATAACTTGTAGTAAAGTCTTTTAGAAATATTGAGGTTATAGAGCTCAGCGTGTTATCTCTAATGTTATCAAATCTCCACGAAATCTTAACCTTGCTTTGGTGTCTGCAGACTGTACTTTGTACTGAGAAGTCTTGTTCTGCAAAGTGCCCTCTCCTGTATGCACATTAAGTACACACGCTTGTCATCTCCGCTCGCACGGCTCTTTGATCAGGGTGTCCTTCTGATTTAGCTTCGTTTTAATTTGTATAGTTACCCAACAAAACACTAATGTGATGCTACGTCTTCCATTAATCTGCGTCCGTCAGTGTCAAAAGGAGATGCCTTCATGGCGTATCATGCACAAAAGCACATTTTCTATTCAGCCTGCTGTGTTTTGCAGCGGTGTGCCCTGGAAATTAATTTAGTGTATAAAACAGTGTCAATTTCAATGTGATCAGCCATGCGGTCATTGTACAGGGGTGTGAGCTGGCGCAACCAAAATGAATGCTGTCTTTCTTTCCTCCTGGCCTCTATTCAGAAACTGTCCTAGCTCGAGAATTGAGTGACAGAAAATAATCAGATTTTTACTATTGTGATACCTGACATGTTGCTCATGTAATTCACACTTTTTTTCTCACATTCTACACATGTAACAGTGCCGAGCTTGTCATGTGATCACTAAGGCTTGGCATTGATCTCAATATCAGACGTATGGAAACCACAGATGTTATGGGGAGATTTATCAATCTGTTTTAAACCCTTAAAGGGGGTTTTAGCCACAATTTTAATCAATAGATCTTGGAATAATAATAATTTCCACAATTGGATGTGTTTAAAAATAATGTTCCTGTGCTGAGATAATCTTATAAAGGTGCCCCTGCCGTGTACTGTGTAATGGCTGTGTCTGACCATGCTGGAACATGGTCAGATCATACCACATCTCCTGGGCAGTGGGCGAAGTAAAAGAGAATATACAGATAGCACAGCTTGGGATCACAGCTTATTCTTTTTGTGAGGTAAAACATTTCACTGCCTGCTTCTAAACAATGTTTTGCCTCACAAAAAGAATCGTCTGTGATCCCATGCTGTCCTGTCAGTATACTCTTTTGCTTCCTCCCTTGCCCAGGAGCCACAGTGTGACCAGACCATGTTCCTGTACAGTCAGACACAGCCATTACCCAGTACACAGCAGGGGCACATTTATAAGATTATCTCAGCACAGGAACATTTGTTTTAATTACATCCAACTGTAAAAGTTATTTTTATTCTAAAATCTGTTAATTAAAATATATTTTAGTTTGTGGGAAAATCCCTTTAACCCCTTCATGACCAGGGGATTTTTCGTTTTTCCGTGTTCGTTTTTCGCTCCCCTCCTTCCCAGAGCCATAACTTTTTTATTTTTCCGTCAATTTGGCCATGTGAGGGCTTATTTTTTGCGGGACGAGTTGTACTTTTGAACGACATCATTGGTTTTAGCATGTCGTGTACTAGAAAACGGGAAAAAAATTCCAAGTGCGGTGAAATTGCAAAAAAAGTGCAATCCCACATTGGTTTTTTGTTTGGCTTTTTTGCTAGGTTCACTAAATGCTAAAAATGACCTGCCATTATGATTCTCCAGGTCATTACGAGTTCATAGACACCAAACATGACTAGGTTATTTTTTATCTAAGTGGTGAAAAAAAATTCCAAACTTTGCTAAAAAAAAAAAAAAAAAAATTGCGCCATTTTCCGATACTCGTAGCGTCTCCATTTTTCGTGATCTGGGGTCGGTTGAGGGCTTATTTTTTGCGTGCCGAGATGACGTTTTTAATGATAGCATTTCGGTGCAGATACGTTCTTTTGATCGCCCGTTATTGCATTTTAATGCAATGTCGCGGCGACCAAAAAAACGTAATTCTGGCGTTTCGAGTTTTTTTCCCGCTACGCTGTTTAGCGATCAGGTTAATACTTTTTTTTATTTGATAGATCGGGCAATTCTGAGCGCGGCGATACCAAATATGCGTAGATTTGATATTTTTTTTATTGATTTATTTTGATTGGGGCGAAAGGGGGGTGATTTAAACTTTTATGTTTTTTTTATTTTTTTCACATTTTTTTAAACTTTTTTTTTTAACTTTTGCCATGCTTCAATAGCCTCCATGAGAGGCTAGAAGCAGGCACAAGCCGATCGGCTCTGCTACATAGCAGCGATCTGCTGATCGCTGCTATGTAGCAGAATTGCACGTGTGCTGTGAGCGCCGACCACAGGGTGGCGCTCACAGCAACGGGCAATCAGTAACCATAGAGGTCTCAAGGACCTCTATGGCTACAATGGAGACGCATCGCCGACCCCCGGACATGTGACGGGGGTCGGCGATGACGTCATTTCCGGCCGCCCGGCCGGAAGCGGTAGTTAAATGCCGCTGTCTGCGTTTGACAGCGGCATTTAACTAGTTAATAGGTGCGGGCAGATCGCGATTCTGCCCGCGCCTATTACGGGCACATGTCAGCTGTTCAAAACAGCTGACATGTCCCGGCTTTGGTGCGGGCTCACCGCGGAGCCCTGCATCAAAGCAGGGGAGCCGGCATCGGACGGTATAGTACGTCCGATGCCGGTAAGGGGTTAAGGATGGGGGGATTTATTGTTTTTGAGGTTTTTTTCCTACCATTTATCAAAGAGTCATAGAATGTAATTTTTCTATCATAATGGCATGGGGCTTTTTTTCTCAGGACAAGCTGTAGCTTTGCATGCCAACATCCATTGTATTTAGTGAAAACAGATAAAAATTCCCAGTTTGATAAAACACTCCACTATTTTTTCGGGTTGTGTTTTTTATGACGTTCATTATGTGGTAAAAATGACATGGCAATAGGATTCTTCTGGTCAGTACTATTACGTAAATACCTAACTTATAAGGCTTGTTTTTTTTTTACTTTAGGCACTGCCAATTCTGGTTTTATGATTTTATTTATTGCACAATTCACTTTATGGGTTACATCTTTTTAGATTTTATGGGGTTCTTTTGCTACTGTATGTGATATCAGAAACCCCTGTGGCTTTGTGTTCCAAGCAGTTACCCAAGAGAGTGAACGCCTACAGTACCTAGCAATACTAAATAAATATTTTATTTATTTATCTATTTTTTACATTCATTTGTTCATGTTTTGGGAAAAAAAAGTGGTAATTTAAAAATGTATATATATATATATATATATATATATATATATATGGGGATCCTAGTTAATGATAAACTTACCTGGAGCAGCCAGTGCCAGGCAGCAGCTGCCAAGGCAAACAGGATCATGGGGTGCATTAAGAGAGGTCTGGATACACATGATGAGAGCATTATACTGCCTCTGTACAAATCCCTAGTTAGACCGCACATGGAGTACTGTGTCCAGTTTTGGGCACCGGTGCTCAGGAAGGATATAATGGAACTAGAGAGAGTACAAAGGAGGGCAACAAAATTAATAAAGGGGATGGGAGAACTACAATACCCAGATAGATTAGCGAAATTAGGATTATTTAGTCTAGAAAAAAGACGACTGAGGGGCGATCTAATAACCATGTATAAGTATATAAGGGGACAATACAAATATCTCGCTGGGGATCTGTTTATACCAAGGAAGGTGACGGGCACAAGAGGGCATTCTTTGCGTCTGGAGGAGAGAAGGTTTTTCCACCAACATAGAAGAGGATTCTTTACTGTTAGGGCGGTAAGAATCTGGAATTGCTTGCCTGAGGAGGTGGTGATGGCGAACTCAGTCGAGGGGTTAAAGAGAGGCTGGATGTCTTCCTGGAGCAGAACAATATTGTATCATACAATTATTAGGTTCTGTAGAAGGACGTAGATCTGGGGATTTATTATGATGGAATATAGGCTGAACTGGATGGACAAATGTCTTTTTTCGGCCTTACTAACTATGTTACTATGTTACTATATATATATATATATATATATATATATATATATACATATATATATATATTTTTTTTTTTTTTCCAATTTTTTTTTTTACATTTTTTACATTTTTAATTAGTACCCACAGCTCTGGCAAAAATTAAGAGACCACCACATCAAAACCCTGTCATGGGCAGCCCAATCTCCAGACCTGAACCCCATTGAAAACCTCTGGAATGTAATCAAGAGGATGATGAATAGTCACAAGCCATCAAACAAAGAAGAACTGCTTACATTTTTGCGCCAGGAGCAGTGTGAAAGACTGGTGGAAAGCATGCCAAGGTGCATGAAAGCTGTGATTAAAAATCATGGTTATTCCACAAAATATTGATTTCTGAACTCTTCCTGAGGTAAAACATTAGTATTGTTGTTTGTAAATTATTATGAACTTGTTTTCTTTGCATTATTTGAAGTCTGAAAGCACTGACATTTTTTTATTTTGTTGTCAGAAATTTATAGAATAAAAGAACAATTTACATTTTACTCAAAAATATACCTATAAAGAGAAAAAATCAGACAAACTGAACATTTTGCAGTGGTCTCTTAATTTTTGCCAGAGCTGTATAGGGGACTTGAACATGTGATCGCTTGTTCACCTTTACAGTACGATGCAAAACTACTGTGGTCATGCAGCATATACTGAAATTGACTATGAAACAAGCCACAGTTCATACAAGGCAAACGCGCGGCCCCTCAGTCGGTCCCTGGGTGCCTTTACAACTCATTGGCACTTCGCTATCGGGGTCAATGGTTGTCAGAATTGAGAGTGACACTTCAAAGACTTTTAAATGTGGCATTTAAAACTGTTGCGAGAGGAGGCAGCTCTGATCGCATCAATTACTACCGAGTACCAGCTATGTAAGACATCTGGCACGCATATTGATTGGAGCAGGAACAGCTCCTGAGCCTGCTTCATATCATGGTGGCAAAGTAGTAAGTGCGTCAAAGGGGTTTAAAGGAAAACTAAATTTGTTGCCCTTAGCAACCAATCACAGTGCAGCTTTCATTTCTGAAGAGCAGAATACAACATGAAAGCTGCGCTCTGATTGGTTGCTATGGACAACAAATACCTTTTTTTTCTCCAACAGTTTCATAAATCTCCTCCATTATGATATTACAACTACCTGTGTGGGAAACTATCTCGGCTATATTGACAAACAGCTCTGGCGAATCTATAATTGACATTTGTCTTCAATCTGTCAGCGAGAAGCCATGTTTGCTTAAACGGAGCTGAAGTCTAGTGCCTATATAGCAACTCAGAGCAGAACTCTCCTTATCGGCAAAAATAAACAGCTTAGTTTGTGAGCTTAGCGGCAGATGTTACTATGGAGTCAGCAATTCCCGCTTCCGCCCACATCTTCTTTTATGTATAAACTAATACTCCAAGCAAATGAAATGCAGGTTATTCTGTACGTCTTATACATAGGTAACGTTCTCTGCATTTCATTTGTGCCTCATCCATTAACAGAAACGAAGCCTATGAAGCGTTATTATGCTCCGCGGCCATTATTTAGAGATGGACATGTTGACATCTTTGTCTGGAATCACTTGAGTCTGCACGTCTCACTTTTGTGACCGCTTTCTATAAAAAGTTTTCACAGTGGAATGGAAATGTATGCAAGTGACTGTAAGCGCTTTACTTTGGTGAATAGATAGATATATGGCCTATAAATAACCACGAGCTTTTCCTCTTTTTCTTCTTTTTTTAATGTAAACCTGATACAATAAAACCCAGAGCTCTACTAATCCCAATCTCAATGGTAGAATTTCTGGCGAGGCTTCTGCTCCCAGTCTTGTCTCCTCTTATTTTTCAGAAATCGGGTATAAAGTGAACAAGTCGTTGTGTTATTCTACATTTTTAATAATTGCCTGTGCCATTATATGACTTAATTCAGGCGTGGGGAACCTGAGGCCCCTGGGCAGATTCTCAGGGACCGCATTCTTGGGCAGGGAGCTGTATTTTGATTGGCACCAGCTCATTAATTTCTTCTTGCTCTGTTAGCACAGAACACTACTGAACACTGAAGGGCATGCAATGAAAGATTACGTCCTGACACTAGTGCCACAGTCAGGAAGTACTTTGTGGGCGGAGTTTGTATGCCCCCCCCCGAAGGATGGTATAAATATCCAAATGGCCCTTGGCAGAAAAAAAAATCCTCACCCCTGACTTAATTAGTAGTGATGAGCACAGGTGCTCGTTATTCGAGTTTGCCTTGGGTGCTCAGGTATGCACTGAGTAGTGCTAGTACTCGAGTTGAGATGTTGGTTTTCCCGCGGCTGAATACTTCGGGGTTGTTAGACAGTCACAAAACATGTGGGTATTGTCTGTGTTTGCCAGGAAATCCCTGCATGCTTTGTGGCTGTCTAACAGCGGTGAAACATGTGGCTGCGAGGACGTGAACATGTCACTCGAGCATCTGCGCTACTTGCACTCTCGGCAAACTCGAATATTGCGCACTTGTGCTCAGAGTCATCACTATTAATTAGTATTACTATTGAGTAACTGGACCCTGATTCGTGAAAGCGATTGCGCCAGAATTGTACAAAAGATTAGTGACTTTTGTCGTTTTCACACCAATATGGATGGTGCCATTACACAGTACACAGCAGCGGCACATTTATAAGATTAACACAGCACAGGCGCATTTTATTTACACACATCCAATCGTGGAAGTTATTATTATTCCAAGATCTAATGATTGAAATGGACCTTTGCTCGAGGGAAAAACCCTGTAAATGAACAGTTTCATATTAATGTACTCACTACATTGAAAAATGTGTCAGGGGCGTTGGACTTGCTGCAAATCATATGGGCAGGTCGAAATGTTTGTAAAGGCAGGCTAATATATATGTAATATAAATGTATATATATATACTGTATATATATATAACTCCCATTGAAGATCTGTAGAGAGACCTTACATTTCTGTTGGGAGAAGGCACCTCAACATCTGGGAGACCTGGAGCAGTTTGCAAAATAAGAGTGGTCCAAAATTCCAGTTGAGAGATGGCGCCAACACTTTGGGCTATGACTGTACTGTATATGCATGTATATATATATATATATATATATATATATATAAATATATATATATATACCGAGCAGGTTATCAAGTCTCTCGAGAAAGAGAGAGCGAGGAAGATCTCACTTTGATCTGTAGACTATAGAACACAACATGACATTTGCTGAAGGAGAAGCTCAATAAAGGCAAAGTAAATTTCTATTTATTTTGAATGATGACTGGAGAAGTCGACATGGTCTTTAACACAAGCGGTCACCTGCGGAGGAGTCAAGACCTGCAGCCATACTAACTGAAATGTTGCAACTACTTCTAACGTTATTACATCCAAAATATGAACCATTTGGGGATTTGTTAACAAGATTTAACAACGCCATTCTGAGAGGCTCCCCTCCCTTTTATTCAGTGCAGTAGTTTTACCGCCTCACTCACTCACTCACCTTCACCATTTAAATGGCTTCTAGAAATATAAAACAATAAAACTCTCTACAAGAAGTGTGTACAATTAAGGCTACAATAGCAATTGTAGGAAGCCGATGACATTCTACAACCAATTGACCTTCTGTCTGGTGTTTTATGATGTCACCATATCTGCTAAATGGCCTTTCCAGCCTTATTAACCATACCACTGGGTACACTAAGTACAATTCATCATGATTGTGCGACTGCATTTGTATTTGGCTTAATGTCTTTGTTTGGAGTTTTGTTTCTATGTGTGTCAAAACAAACCATCTTTTTTAATAATACTTGTACTGAAGTATCATTATAACCTTGCAAACAGTCTAATATTAACAGGTAAATATTCTGAAGACTGTGATTGCCATACTTTGCTATGGTCTACTCTCAATTAAAGGGGAAAAAACACAATATATTTTGTTTGCTCTTTTTATCTTTAGAATGCATATCATTCATGGTGTTCTAAGATTTTTTTTTGTGTGCGTTACATTCTGTTGTGATACAGGTGTATCAGCTGGAAACATGACGACTGTTGTGCCATGGCATTCTTCAATTCTTCACTGTGTAGTGTGGCATGTACATTCCCGTTGATTGAGCGGCGTGCTATGGAAACATCATGTTGGCTGTTTCCATATCTGTACATTTGTCTGAAGATTTGTTTTACAAGACAAGCAAATACTATGGAAATTAAAGAATACAACTGTAGAGGTCAGGTGACCACGAGACATAGGTGATGGTAACTGTTACAAACCAGTACATTAAATTTAAAGCAGAACCATCAAAATGCAATTGAATTTTAGTGTTTTAGTAGAAATGAGCGAACCCGAACTTTAAAGTTCGGGGTTTTTAGCGGACAGTGGTGTTCGGTGCTAAATGCCGAACATAGACTTCTCCCGGAAGGTTTTTGCAATGTTCGGAGTTCCGGGAGAAAACAGAGAATTCTCCAGATCAAAAGTTCAGGTCCCCATTATTTTAATGGGGTTGGGAATCTGGTTCAAGTTCTGGTACAGATCTGGTCCCCGAAAGGAACTTTGGAATAAAGTTTCAGAACCCAAACTTCCACGCGTATGCTCATCCCTATCTCTCAGCTTGAATTCATGGATAGTTCCAAAATGATGGTTTGCCTGTTTTAGAATTGTAACCATTGTACATAGTCCCTCCATGTTCACAGGATAAGTAACTGGACCATTAGCTGAGAAGTCATTTGATGGTCTGGTGTCATGACAAGTTATATTAAATTGAAAGGGTTTTTATAAGATTAGAAATGTGGCTGATCCCTTCCAAAAAAAGAACTATGACTGTCTAAAGGTTGTGTCTACTTGTACAGCTCGGTTGTAATACCAAGAACATTCTGTGATCATGTGTGGTGCTGTTCCTGAGAAAAAGAGCCTTTTTTTTAATTAATTCATGGCAATCATCTTAAGGAAATAAGGAGTCTGAAATGCTGATAAAATTGATGGCAGAAAAACCCACAAGCAAAAAGCAACTGAACACTAGTGCAGGAACGCCTGGTGAAGCATTTAAATGGAGGAAACAGTGTTAAAATCTTCAAAAGTATCAACATTTTTGCACTATTATGAGTTGTGCTAAAATTTTGCGACGTTTCAAGCAGATTTGCACTGACAAAAACTGCTTGATGAATCAGGGCCTTAGTGTGTGATTTCTATGCTGCACAGGTGCAAACTTATATAACTGAAAAGTTTAAGCATCTTTTTATTTTATGTAAAAAAAATACTGATGTCATATAAAAATATCCTTTGGTTAATGAGGCAATAAATAAAAGCAATCCTACTGCGAGAAACATTAAGCTCCTCATCCATATCCCAATTTGAGTGGGTGTCTAGTCTGAATGTCTTATATTAGTACGGTCCAAGAAATGGAGTCTTTTTAGCCAGTAGGTCCTGGGGCTATCTCTGCATGGTGAACCAGTCATAATTACTCGGTATCTTGTACGTCTCCAACTGTTCTGTCTGTTCTTAACTTGTCTTCATTCCAACAAATTAGAAAAACAAGCAAGTTAAACTGGACTGTGCATCAGCCTGAGGCATTTCCACCCATTGCTTGAAATATCCATCTTCCACTTGCTAAATTGTAATTTCACGACTAGAAACTTTTGCATTCTTGTTTATGATTTTGTCTAAATTCTTATGTATTTCTGGTATGATCTAACACACAACTACAGACCATGCTGACTGTTTGAAATGATAATTTGAGGATAATAAATCTACTATATAACCTTTACAGAATAACCATTACACAGCATTAGCGAGTCATCTTGGAGGTATTTCTTATATGAAATGAAACCAATTTTCTAAATTAAAAATTATCATGTAAATTATATGTTAATTGACATCTTTGTAAATTCTATTTTTGGGAGAGTGAAGGATGAAATTGCCATCCTGTGTCACTATCGCATTGTAGGATGAGATGCCATTTAGATTTAGAAGACTTGTTTAGCACTTTCCCTTCTCTACTAGTGCTTAAACTAGATTTCAAGGCTATCAGATTAACATATCTAGACATGGCTGATCTAAATACCTGTTCACTTTAGCTTGCTGCCTTTTGTTAGGATTTTTTTTTTCAAAAGCCTACCATCTTACAATCAAGAGTAATATTTCTACTGGCCATTAAGATATCCTTTTAACCTTGTTCAACTTCTTCTTTTCATTCTTTATGACTAGAGATGAGCGCATTTGAACTGTAAAGTTCAGGGTTCGTACCAGACAACTGGTGTCCAGTACGCAACTCCGAACACGGACATGAAAGTTTGTTTTACAGTTCGGGATTCCAGGGATGAGAGAGAGATTCAAACTTAAAGTCCCCATAAAGTTCAATTGCGTTCGGGATCATCTTCAAGTTTGGGTATAGTTCTAGAACCCAAACCAAACTTTGGGTAAAATTTCAGCCACGTACCAGAACCTGGACTTCCGTAAGTCCACTTATCCCTATTTATGACCATCCTACTTGCATAATGCAAAATTTTGGCAAAGAGGCTACTTCATAAGGGACAACATTTCATAGAATTATAGAATATTGACTGTCTTGAAAACATAGCCCTGCATAACAACTTTGCCTTCAAAGTATAAGGGTTAGTACATCATTGCACTGCAAATTCCCACTTTAGTTTTTCAGCATGTTACCCTTGTGACCCAACATAATATCTTCTAAAAGTAAAGTCTCTAAGGAAAAATACAAGTGTGATACTACAATTTTTTCTCACGTTTAAAAAAAAAAGACACATGAAGGTACAGTATAGTCTTGTAGGCCGCCTCTGCACAAAACAACTCTATAATATCGCAGTGTGCATGAGGCCTAAACCTCTTCACATTTTGTTAGGCTTACCTCGGGAGAATAATATTACCTGCACTTTTAATTCGACTTGCTAGAAAGACCTTTGGCATGTTATAATGAATTAAGCCTTTCATGTTCAGGTTGTGTTGTCAGCGACTCAGCACATTATCGACTGATTCCAAAAAAGACAGAAAAATGTTGACGTAACTTAGGACCACATTACGCTCACTTAAGGATTATTCTTACGCCTGGTGCTTTTGAATACTCTATTTGACAGAAAAACTTCGGGAAATTTATTTCCTTCAGTTCCCAAAATAAAATTGTCAACACAATGCCTAGTATATCCAATATCAAGTATAGAAAATATTTTTGTCATCAAAAAACAGTATGTCTACCACAGTTACGGCCAGAGAGAGACGGACATAGTTTATCAACATTTGCTCCCATAATATTGCTTGTACAGCAAGTTTAGTTTTTTAGAAAGTCACATGATGGAGGATTGACAGTTAGTCACAACTGAATCCCCCCATGCCAGTGACATGGATGTTATGGCCTATATTCCACACAACATTAAGAAGAAAGCCACTTTGTAGCAGGACATGAGCCGCACCATCACCTTGCACTTATGATTAACTGTTCTACCCCTAAGGTTTCCCCATACAAAGCCTGGGCTCAGCACATTCCTTATCTGCTATCGGGGGACTGTTTACTGCAGCTAAAACTCTTAAGCGTCTTGTCTCAGAGACTGATGGGGGTAATTAAGGCCTTCTCTTGCGGCTCTTGTTCTCCTCTGTTGGATGTATAAAGGGGGCTGCTGTAGCCAGCACTAGAATTTCAGAAATCCTCATTCAGCATTTTCAGAGCTCATTATTAGGAAGTTTAGACTTGTTTTGCTCTGCCTCTTTAGGTTGCTATTTATTTCTGTGCCTTGATTGTGCCATCGTTGGTTTAAGGTTACTCAGATGTCTTCGGTTCTTGCTGGGGTGAAGTCCTGATCATCTAACTCAAAAACATCTTTGCCTCATATGAACTATTGGACTAAGTATTTAGGCTACATGCACATTGACTGATATTTTGTTTTGGAAGAAATCAGATATGGATTTAAAAGAGAATCCATGGCCATCCACGAAGCTAACCCTTGGATTTCTGCTTCAGAATTGTAATTTGACACAATTAGGATCTGCCGCATTCAGTTGGGATAATTCATGCCCCTATCTGCCTTAGCTTCTGCCAGGAAGTCGCTTTAATAAATAATGACAACTTCTCAATTAAATTTTGGCAGTCTGTTTGGAGTGTATTTTGTGCCATTTTTGTGCACCTATCTTACACATGCTAGGCCAAATAAATATCATGAACAAAGTTGGAAAGCCCTATATAAACCTCAGCAAACAGCTGCTGCAAATAGCACCCCAATTCTAGTAGACCTTACAGCTGAATGGTGAAGTGTAGCTTAGCAAAGCTTCCACCAGTGATAAAAGCTGAAGTTTGGGATTTTTTAAGCTGGTTTTACCGATTAGTGGACCAGCTCCAGTAGAAAACAGTTTTTCTTTGATGAACAACCTCATTATGTCTTATCACTAAGACCATCCATGGTGACCCTCTTTAAATAACAGGATAAGGTGGAAGTAAAGGTATGCTGAGCTCCTTTAGATCCTGTTAGCTACTTGCCCTTTAAAAACTAAAAATAATTTGTCATTTCAATTTTATGATATTACGGCACAAATGACTATAAGAAATGTTGCCTCTTTTTCCTTCTAGATGGATCATTTATTCTCAACTCGTAAAATATGTCCTCAGTGATGACAGATTGTCAGGACACTGAGGGATCAGATTACAGTTTCTGCTAACAAAAGTTTATGGAGGGGAAAGAAAAGTAATAGAGAGACAGAGGCAGATTCAGACATGTTGCTGTGCATTCATCTGATATGAAAGTTATGTTTTAACTAACTTGTTAGCTCAACCAAGATAATTGTTTATGTGTATGTGGGACTCAAAAAACATGGATGGTGCTCCAATGATTGTTCATTCAGAAGATATCCTACATGCATAACTAGCATTATAAGTAGGGAGGACCGGACCCGAGGAAGTTTGGGTTTGGATACCCTACTCAAACTTTATTCCAAAGTTCGGTTCGGAGACCAGAACTTTACCTAAACTTGAACTAGATCCGGAACCCCATTTAAAACAATGAGGTCTGAACTTTTAAGCTGGAAAATTCTCTCTCTCTGCAATGAACTTCCCCCGGAACTCAGAACACTGCAAGAGACTTCCGGGTGAAGTCCGTATTTGGCGTCTAGCACCAGATACTAACTGTCTGGTATAAACCCTGAACTTTTAAGTTTGGGTTTGCTCATCTCTAGAGATAAGAAAACCCCATCTTAAAACTTTGGGGTTTGAAACTGACAGTTAGTTTCCGATGCAAAATGCCAAACACGGACTGCTCCCGGAATTCTGTTGCGATGTTCGGTGGAAGTCCAGAAGGAGAGAAAGAGAGAGAGAGAAATAATTTTCCAGCTCAAAAGTTAGGGTCCCCATTGTTTTCAGTGGGGTTCTAGTTCTGGTTCAAGTTCGGGTACAATTCTGGTACCCGATTTGAACTTTGAAATAAAGTTCAGGCAGTGCATCAGAACCCGAACTTCCAAAGCTCCCCTCATCCCTAGTCATATCTAATTATAAGTAATTTCCAGGGGGAAAAAATCCTCAAAGATCACAAGTAAAAGATAAATTGTGCTCTTTTGTTTTTTACTGTTTTAAGAGTTGTCTTGTTTCTGAAGCTGCTCTCAATGAATTAATTTGTAGCTCTACCCTGGGCTAATTTGACCCTGAATGCATTATTAGTGTACACATCTTATTCAAGAAGAACCAATATAATTTACTAGATGGAGGCCCAATGCTATTGCATTGGGAGGGTGGTGACTGTGCTGCTTCCATCCTACTCCCCCATCCTGTCATGTGCTGCTCCCATCCTGCACCCCCTTTCTGTCATGTGCTGCTCCCATCCTGCACCCCCATTCTGTCATGTGCTGCTCCCA
Organism: Ranitomeya imitator; assembly: GCF_032444005.1. NCBI lineage: Eukaryota > Metazoa > Chordata > Amphibia > Anura > Dendrobatidae > Ranitomeya > Ranitomeya imitator. The sequence goes on from NC_091288.1 coordinate 68,673,133, forward strand.
TCCTGCACCCCCATTCTGCCATGTGCTGCTTCCATCCATATGCCCTGTATGCTGCTCCATAAAGGTTGATGCCCCCCATAAGATGCTCCATAGCATAATATGCCCCGTATGCTGCTAATGCGATTTAAAAAAAAATGACATACTCACCTCTCGTCACTGGGCGCCGAGTGCCGGGGGCCTGAGCAGGCAGGGACACCGGCATGCTATGGGGGTCAGGTGCCGGAGTCGCCGCTGGCTCAGGCCCCCGGCACTTGCGATATTCACCTGTCCCCGTTCCACCGCTGTGCGCCACTCTGTCTTCTGGATCTCTGGCTCTGACTGTTCAGGCACTAACCACGTCATCACGACCTCTGACCTGAACATCACAGCCAGACAGTGCAGAAGACAGAGCTGCGCGCGACAGTGGAACAGTGGAACGGAAACAGGTGAATATAGCCTGGCTCACCCTCCCCGGTCAAACCCCATCCTGGCACGATCCCTGCTTCTCCATCGGACATCGCGATATGTGTTCAGTGCTTACGCATACCGCGATCTCTGAAGGCCTGGATCCCAGCGGTGGGGAGGGGTCCTTGCGGAGTGGGGTTCTTGCGGCGGGGGAGTCCCAGCAGTGGGGAGTCCGGCGATGACCCACTGGTGGTACTGCACAAAGGCCTTGTACCACCAGCAGGTGCCATATTGGAATACCCATCACTTGGGTATTCCAATATGGCGATCGGTGTACTTCCGGTGCGGCGCGGTGGATTGTGAGTTTCGAGGACGTCCAGAAAGAAGTGGATGACAGACAATTTAAGGTAATTATATAAATATATATGAAACAAAAACAGGAAAATAATACCCCGCACTGCTGTTGTGGTTAGACCCTATTATCAAAACAACCCTTTGTTCAGGAGAGAACCGATAAAATTCCTTTATATTAAAACGGGGTGCAACTTTTGCAGTACAACATGAAAGTCCAAGAGAAAAGGCCAAAAAAAAGTGCACTTACCCCTGTTCGGTGGTCACAATTTTTATTTGGACATTTTTCCAAAATATGCAGGGAGGGATGTGAACAAAGCCGTTGTCCGCTTTGTTCACATCCCTCCCTGCATATTTTGGAAAAATGTCCGAATAAAAATTGTGACCACCGAACACGGGTAAGTGCACTTTTTTTTGGCCTTTTCTCTTGGATATAAATATATATCCCTATATAATAACTTTTAGATTGTCTACAAAAAAAGCAAATGCTACAGCAAAAATAATTAAAAAAAATAAAAATAAAAGAGACAACCACTTTAGATGTTTTAGATGTTTAGGATTTGGATCCTGCTGACATTTTATACTGTTGGCAGACAATTGATTTTACCTTATACTAATGCACAATTTCTTTTAAAGTACTAAGCGAAGCAACATTAATGTTGTACCCAATATTACATTACTTTGGTTGAATGTGATGGCAGGATTCTGAATTAGCATTCCTGAGCATTTTAAAATGCATTTCCTTGGACCATTTCCCCTGCATCTAGCGTTCGTTCTGACACATTACAGAGTATGCACGGCTCATGATAGATGCAGTTTGATGCAAGGCAGTATCCAAAATTCATGAGAGCCTTTAGCTGCTCTGGGTTCTGAATGACCTTGCCATAGACAGTGCTGTGTTAAACGAAGTGATTTACTAACACGCTGTAAAAGTTATCCCAAGGCTGGCATATTGTACTGGCAGTTATGGGTAATAGGAAAAGCTTTGCCCATATAAAATCTTCAAATATTGGGCTAACTTGATGCAGCTGGGGATTTAATAAAAAAAAAAACAATCCAAAAATGAAATTCTTTGCACCCTGATCTTTGTGGTTGCTCTTTGCTAACGTGCATACAATTTTTAGATATCAGCAAGTGTGTTAGGATTGTAGCTGATCGAAACTTTCATCCTAATTCAACTTTTGAGGCCTAGTGTACGTGTGCAGCCCAATTTAGCATTTCCTATGGGTACAAGTGCAGTCTATATAGAAGAATAGACTTTTTTAGGTCATTGTTTGCCAACTAGAGTTCATTGAAACCCTATGGTTCCTCGGAATTTGGAAATGCTTGGCTAGGGGCCGGTCAATAGAGTGAATAAACCTTGGGCAGAGCTCACTGTCTACTGAGGAATGTAGATTTTTTTTTGCCATTTTTTTATGAAGATAAAATCCCAGTACTTTTGAAGAATTGATGATGGCAAAAAAAATAAAAATTAGGGAGGTTTTGTGTAAAAGCAATGGTTTGTCTAGAAAGATGTAGAGAAATTAGTAAACTTATCTTTATCCGATAACAGTTGGAGGGACTGCAATTACAACTAGGTTGAGGGTCCTGGGCCAGCATCGCCGTTCTCTACAAAGCTGTCTCTCACCTTCCTTGGTGGGCACCATGAAAAATAACACATATAGAAGGAGTGGAGTGCACAGGAAAGGTGGTATAAATGAATACTTGGAAGAAAAAGACAAAGAAGATGCATCCACAACAATCCTGGCACATTCAAAAATTAAACTTTTATTATATAATCAAAGAAAAGTCAACAACAAGTAAAAACAATAATCAAAAATATTTAAAATAGAAAAAAACAAGAAATTTCCATTTTAGCATAAGATAAAACTTCAAACTGGAAATGAATCCCACATTTAATGCCAAGAATTGTGAACTATTAAGCAAGTGAGTCCCACACTAATATAAAACATCGAATAAATACAACATGAGATAATCCCAGAATATGTATAAATGTTTATAAGTTGTGTAGAGTACAGATAAAGATCATGTAAAACAGGGAAAATATAGGTCTCCATGCGAATCACTGGTGTTGACCAGCTTCCTCAGGTGTCACCTACCTTTCATGCATAGGTTCAGCTTCATATAAGTGAAGCTTTTGTATTTAGTTCACTTGGGAGGTGACCTGCTCCACTGCCACTGGACTACATAATTTACGCAAACCATCAAAGAGGCGCAGCAGCAGTAAGCACTCTTGTTTGCCCCATGTAAGCATTCTCGTGAGCAATCTTGCTTGTACTGTGGTCTAGTATGGTGTACGTGGGCTCAAAGTGGACAACTGTGAATGAAAGCCAATTACCTGAGTCGCAGGTTGTTACTGTTTTTTTTCTGAAATTGGACTCCTTGGAGGTCGCTAGGTATGCCAACACTGGATGACCTTATTCTGCCGGAATATGGATAGAGGGTACGTTGATATGGAAGCTATGGACTGGCTGACTATATGCTGTGGGAAAAAGGTGGAGAGTCCAAGAGTTGTTCTATAGCCCATAAAACTCCAGTTACATTATGGTGTCCCACCATTATCATTTTTCTTTCTCATGGGACTTAAGTGGTGATCCGTCAGAACAGCAATGGAGTTCAAGGAAAAATGTTTTGATTTTAAACCGTACAGAAATTACATTCAATCATTTTTTGTTTCAATCTTGATCCAACAAACCTTTAAAATAATGTCTTATCGGTAATTATTCTGGAAACCAAACAGCACCTCACATATCACAAAATCGTCCTTGTTCTCATGCATCACTGTCTCAATACTCACACAAAACATAAACCTTGAGTGACCAAATCGGAGCTGTACAAGTAATTTGCCTGTCAATCATCGTGTGGCTGTGAAGTAGTCACCGTTGAGGTCATTGTCATTTCCTAATAAACAGCAGACTGATGTTGACCTGTCTTCCACTACAAACTCTCCTTTTTCTTCTTTGCTGATAGAGTGACGGCACTTGAAGGTTTTTTTTCTTTCTAAAGATGACAAGAAAGAAATAGATGGATATTACACATTATTCATAGCTTGACATATCACTGATAAGCAGATAGCTTCACCTTCTGGAGTAATACAGGTACTGTAAACAGTTCACAGGTTTTTAGGTTCTTGGGTCACAGGGTATTGATTTATAGCATTTTCTAGAAAGTATTATAAATAGTATATGTTAAGTAGAAGCACAGTACATTATTTAAGTAGTCTTCAGTAATAAAGAATGACACTGAAAGGGAGAAGATAATAGAAAAAACTTTTGGACAGTGAGGGTGATCAATGAGTGGAACAGGCTGCCACGAGAGGTGGTGAGTTCTCCTTCAATGGAAGTCTTCAAACAGAGGCTGGACAGACATCTATCTGAGATGGGTTAGTGAATCCTGCATTGAGCAGAGAGTTGGACACGATGACCCAGGAGGTCCCTTTCAACTATAGCATAGCATTCTATGATTCTATGATAGAAAAAATACAAACTAGCTGTCCTTTGGAAGCAAGAAAACTCTCACTGGTGCCACCTATATGTCGATACCCTGTAAGTCAGTATCTAAGGTTCTGGCTGCTTGAGTAATGTCCTTGGTAATTTTTCCAAGCTCTAAAAGAGAATGTGCTATCAGAAAATGACCTATTTTAAATTAGGTTTTTATGTTTCATACACAGGTCTGGCAAAAATTAAGAGACCACCACATTAAAACCCTGTCATGCCCAATCTCCAGAGCTGAACCCCATTGAAAATCTCTGGAAAGTAATCAAGAGGATGATGGATAGTCACAAGCCATCAAACAAAGAAGAACTGCTTACATTTTTGCGCCAGAAGCAGTGTGAAAGACTGGTGGAAAGCATGCCAAGACGCATGAGAGCTGTGATTAAAAATCATGGTTATTCCACAAAATATTGATTTCTGACCTCTTCCTGAGTTAAAACATTAGTATTGTTGTTTCTAAATGATTATGAGCTTGTTTTCTTTGCATTATTTGAGGTCTGAAAGCACTGTTTTTTTTTTTTTTTTAATTTTGACCATTTCTCTTTTTAAGTAAAAGATACAAAATTTATTGCTTGGAAATTCAGAGACATGTTGTCAGAAGTCTATAGAATAAAAGAACAATTTACATTTTACGCAAAAATTTCCCTATAAAGAGAAAAATCAGACAAAGTGAACATTTTGCAGTGGTCTCTTAATTTTTGCCAGAGCTGTATGTGCATGCATTTGTTTTATTATTATTTTAATTATTATAATAATTATTTTAAATATTTTGAGTTATTAAATGCCATATTGACACCCAGAATAGGGTTGAGCGGAACCGTGGAAGTTTGTGTTCGGGTACCCTACCCAAACTTTTTTCCAAAGTTCAATTCTCCTACAAGAACTTTACTTGAGCTTCAACCAGAACCCAAACCCCATTGAAAACAATGAGAACCCAAACTTTTGAACCAGAAAATTCTCTCTCTCTCTGCAACAGACTTCCCCTGGAAATCCAAACATCGGCATGTAGCACCGGACACTAATTGACCGGTAGGAACCCAGAAGCTCAAGTTTGCTCATCTCTAGCCCAGAGCTTTTCTAGACTCATACTTCCATGAAATTCACATGTACAATAGCAGCAATAGGCTGACTCAGACTTTATGCGATTGCATTGCAGCATCTAATGAGAATGAGCATAGGTCATTGTGAAACTAGAACATTGCTTTTTATGGATCTTGTGTAGGGACCAACGGACCTGTGGAACTTCGGGTTCTGGTGCCTGACCCAAACTTTATTCCAAAGTTCAGTTTGGATACCAGAACTGCACCCGATGTTGACCCAGAACCCAAACTCCATTGAAAACAATGGGGACCCAAACTTTTCAGCTTGGAAAATTCTATCTCTATCTCTCTCTCTGCAATGGACTTCCTGCAGAACTCTGAACATTGCAATGGAGAAGTCCAGTTCGGCGTTTAACACCGGAGACCAACTACCCGGTACGATTACGATCCTGAACCTCTAAGGTTGGGTTCACTCATCTTTAATCCTGTGTATAAAGTTGATAACTCATTGTAAACCTGTCTGCCATGACAGTGAGACTTCTGAAACATTTTCTTACAGAACGGTAGGTATGAGTCTAGAATAGCCCCAAGTGTGAATATTGCAAGATTTCATTTTTTTTTTTAAATACAGTTAGTAATCTGAAAAAAAAGAAAAAATATGTATTAATTTTTTTTTGTTTTTAAATAAAAACCTGATTTAACCAGTAGGCGATTTTCTGAAGACCCATTCCCTTTAATAATTAGGCATAGACTTACAGGGTAACTAAGCGGCAGTGCAGAAATAGTTTTCTCCCCTCTGAAGTAGAAAGCTCATTTGCATACTTTTACCCAGCATTGCCTATAAGACTCTCCGCAATAATAAGCACGACCTTGTTAGGTTTTTCACGTGTATTCTGCTCTGAAAACTGCCGGAAAGGCCCTAACTAAATGCTCCAAGGAATGAACACGTAAATAAAAAACGATTTGCAGTACATATATTCAAGCTTTTGAGTGTCTTTTAACCGCTTTAGGTTTACAAGGATGGCAAGCGGTTAGAAGAAGCGAGTGGTCCATTCTTCAGGCATTTTTCACTCTATAAAGGTCTATATTTTAGAATGGAAGGGATTAAGAATGCTCAAAAGACCTAAGATGCCCTGGGTGTTTTTCTTTAGTGTTTTGCAGGTGTTTTTTGCTTGAAAAATGTCCAGTGGTTTCTTCATTATTGAATGGAGGTAAAATAAATCAACCGAAAATACCAGTAGAAACAGAAGCCACAAAAATGCTAGAAAGCTGCTTAAAACAAATGGAGGTCATAATTTTTAAAAAACACTCAGGAAATAAACAAAAAAATGACCCTCTAGAAAATAAAAACAGCATTTCCTGAGGTCTAAGTAGTAAGGTTTCTCCTTGTGATAACTGGAATACCGCCTCTGGCATGCCAAGATGAGGAGGCTTATTCGCCGTGCAATGCTCCTCTGGGAAATTTAAAATGCAAATTGCCTCTTCAGAGAGGAACAGGATAGAACTCTATAGCACCAACTGTCCTCTTCCTCTTTGAAGAGTCAATTTGCATTTCCTGAAGCATCTTCCTCTGGAAAAACTTGTTGTGTGCACATTCCCCAAGGGTGAAATATAGGGAAAAAAACAAAAACATTAAAATATTTCTATTCAAAGTCTTATACTTCCCTACCTTTGACATGACAGAAAGGTTCACCAAGTCCAAGAGATGAGTATTACGTCTGAAGCTATCCCAGAGGGCTGTAGATCCGGCTTCAGAATATGAAGAATATTTGCATTTTGTGTCTCCCTCTCCATAAGGCTACAAGGCTTATAATTATGGCTGGTGGAGTTATTTCACCAGATTCAACATTCTCAGCAAATCAGAGATATTTGCATTTTGGTGATTCAAATGAGAAGAACATTTTTAAAGATTTATGATCAAGATGAAAAATGAAAATAGCGGACGAAAAATGCAAAGTCAAGATTAAAGAGTGAGATGGAAGAGAATAGGGAAAAGGACAGAAGAGAAATGATGATAGCCACGAGAGGGATGAGCTTTTCCAGACTTTCACTGTGTGTGCTTCATTGATATATGGTAACGATACATCAGATACACTACTTCATAAGTACCTATGAATATACTGCATGTCTACTCCAGAAGGTGAAATCTACTATATAACCAAAATACATTGCTATTGTTTGATCCATAAATCTCTAAGGCACTCAGATGGTTTACAATTCATGGGGAAATAAAATGGGAATGAGTATAAAGAAGTGTATTCCATGAATTACTATTCAGTCATTTATCTGGATACCTTTATTGTCACTGAGTATTGTAAAAAAAAAGGGCTGCTTCTTTGTAAGGCTAAGTTCCCACTGTGAGTTTTTGTGTATTTTCGAAAAAATGCAAGTAACCAGTTTTACTAAATGGGTGCAGAAATGCAACACCAAAAACTCACCAAAAATCTCTTCGTAAGAACATAGTCTTAAAGTGTCCAGTATCCAGCCTCCATATTGAGGCCAAGTTCCCATGATCAGCTTTAGGTGAGTTTTTGATGTTGCAGATTTTCTGGAAATTAAGTTACTTGCATTTTTTCATTGCATCTTTCTGTGTGCTTCTTACATGTATTTTTTATCTTGTTTTTGTTGCTAAGTTTTTTGTTATCTCTTGTTGGTGTGTCATGTTTTCAATAAGGCCGGTTTCACACGTCAGTGTCTCCGGTATGTGAGGTGACAGTTTCCTCACTTACCGGAGCCACTGACACACGTAGACACATTGAAATCAATGCATCTGTTCAGATGTCAGTGATTTTTTGTGGACCGTGTCTGCGTGTGACAAACACGGAGACATGTCAGTGTTCGTGGGAGCGCACGTATTACACAGACCCATTAAAGTCAATGGGTCCGTGTAAAACACGTACCGCACACGGACGATGTCCGTGTGCAGTCCGTGTGCCGTGCAGGAGACAACGCTACATTAAGCGCTGTCCCCCCCACTGGTGCTGAATCCGCGATTCATATCTTCCCTGCAGCAGTGTTTGCTGCAGAGAAAATATGAATAATAATGTTTAAAATAAAGATCTATGTGTCAAACCCATAGGGGTGGAGCCGCATATTCATTACTGTAATCGGCGGCCCCACGTGACCGCATACAGGAGAAGATGCGGCCAGACCAGGAAGCAGCGGCAGCCAACGAGGGAGGCGGGTGAGTATTTTCAGAACAGCGGGGGGGTGCACAGGGGGTGGAGGGGCGCACAGGGGGTGGGAGGGCGGGGGACACATAGATCTTTATTTTAAACACTATTATTCATATTTTCTCTGCAGCAAACGCTGCTGCAGGGAAGATATGAATCGCGGATTCAGCACGATGCAGGGGACAGCGCTAAACTTTAGCGCTGTCTCCTGAACGGTGCGTGTGGTACCCAGTGGGCACACGGGTGGCACACGTGTGCCGCATGTGTGCCACACTGATGTGCCATGTGAGCACACGGACACACGGACACGGATAACTCCAGTACCTCTTTTATACGGTACTGGAATTATCTGGACGTGTGAAACCGGTCTAATGCTGTTTTTTGATACTTCTGGGCATTTGGTTTTGACAAAATATTATTGATACAGTTGATCTGCAAATTACATGTATTTTTATGCGTTTTTTTTTTACCTGCGGATTATCTACATTTATATTGGCAAAAGTGGGTCCAGTTAGGCTACGTTCACACAAGGAGCTTTTGGTGTTTTTTTACACAGCATATTTTTAAAAAAATTGCAAGTAGCCCATTTTACTTAAAAGGTTATCTGATCCAAATGAAAGTGCGTGCGCGGGGGATGTATAAGTCTGCAATCAAACAGAGTGACTGCAGACTTATTGGTTTGGACCAGACAACCCCTTTAATAGGTGCAGAAAAGGTGCAAAAAATCTGCAACATCAAAAACACACTAAAAACTCATGGTGGGAACGTAGTCATTTATAGAGTGTCTGTAGCTCTGGATAAACTGGCACTTCTGTGCCTTCTCTAGAAAGACCATTACCTCCAGCGATGGCTGTAATGCTTCACTTGCTCTCAGATCGGTCCATATTGTTTGATCATGAGTCACATTAATAATCCTTTAAAAAAAATGATTGTTCCAAATACATATCCATATGAAGTAGCACTTCAACTATTTTTTTTGCTTACTACTAGTACTAGCAATTATTTTATTATTTCTTATACAGGACCTGTACCACTATATTCCCCAGCACTTTTCAGAAATTATCATCACTGTCTGCACTGGGGATCTCAATCTAAATGACCTATCTATAAATATTTGGAGAGTGGAAGGAAACACAAGTACCCAGTGGAAACCCACGCAAACACAGGGAGAACATGCAAATCCTTGCAGATTTTGTCCTTGGTGGGACTCGAATGTAGGACCTCAGAGCTGTAAAGCAACAGTGCTCCTAACCACTGAGCCACTGTGCTGCCTTGTATTCTAATGTATTCAAACATTCATATAACGATGCCACATAATGCCCATTTCAAATACTAAAGCCCGAGTTCTCCTTTATAAAGTAATAATTACATGATTATTATTATTATTATTATTATTATTAACAATATAATACTTTTATTTCTATATCCAAATGAAATCACAGAGGAAATCAATCTGACAAACAACCCAGAATTAGTCACATAAACTAAAACAGGTCTTTGCAATTGGCTCAACAGCAAATAAAACTGGCGCTCATAAGGCACCCACAAGTATCTCATCATGATTACCTAATTCTAGCCTATTCTGTGCTATAGAGGCAGCATACACAGCGCTGCCTCAGATACAATCATAGATTTGATGTAGGGTGGGAAGACGAAACATCCCCTTTACTCCCAAAAACTGTCATGATTTGTTTTGCTAAATCACTAATTCCAAACTAGTCAGAGAAAATTCTCCTAATTCAGCCATGGGAAATCATGGCGTTCTGCAGAGTATAAAATGCAGTAATACGTCGCTGGCAGATCCACTTTGCCCATTGCTTGCAGAAAACAATGTGTGATTGATTCTGCTAAACCCGGGAAGGTGGCACAATCCAACAAGGAGACCTTCCCTGACACCTTCTCACTAGCAGTAGCTGCAGGAAGGTCTGACATTGGCCGCCCTGCATCCAGTGACTCTATCTGATCTCAGTGCTGGTGCTGACATGATCCTGAACAGCTGTTTGCTAAATCCCTGTCACTTCTTGGAGACCAGAGGTGTAACATGAGATCATACAGAGTGGTGAAGTGTGATAACGTTCAGCCTCTTACATGAGAATAAAAAAAAGCTGAATTTACAAACTCACATCCCTTACAGTTCTTTTCTCCCTTGCTTTCTTAGTGATGGGATTAGTTTGGTTACATCCTGCTGGACTAAGGCCCCTTAAGCGACGCTGCAGCGATACCGACAACGATCCGGATCGCTGCAGCGTCGCTGTTTGGTCGCTGGAGAGCTGTCACACAGACAGCTCTCCAGCGACCAACGATGCCGGTAACCAGGGTAAACATCGGGTAACTAAGCGCAGGGCCGCACTTAGTAACCCGATGTTTACCCTAGTTACCATCCTAAAAGTAAAAAAAAGAAACACTACATACTTACCTACCGCTGTCTGTCCCCGGCGCTCAGCTTCTCTGCACTCCTCCTGTACTGACTGTGAGCACAGCGGCCGGAAAGCAGAGCGGTGACGTCACCGCTCTGCTTTCCGGCTGACCGGCGCTCACAGCCAGAGCAGGAGGAGTGCAGAGCACAGCGCCGGGGACAGACAGCGGTAGGTAAGTATGTAGTGTTTGTTTTTTTTTACTTTTAGGATGGTAACCAGGGTAAACATCGGGTTACTAAGCGCGGCCCTGCGCTTAGTAACCCGAAGTTTACCCTGGTTACCAGTGAAGACATCGCTGGATCGGTGTCACACACACCGATCCAGCGATGTCAGCGGGAGATCCAGCGACGAAATAAAGTTCTGGACTTTATTCAGCAACCAACGATCTCCCAGCAGGGGCCTGATCGTTGGTCGCTGTCACACATAACGATTTCATTAACGATATCGTTGCTACGTCACAAAAAGCAATGATATCGTTAACAATATCGTTATGTGTGAAGGTACCTTTACACCTCTTATTAAATGTTTATTCTTCCTCTTCACTGCTACACTACTGGGTCGATTTCCAATCACTTGTGGCTCTACTGCTAACTCCCCTTGTTTTACAGTGTGCGCCCTTAGTGCTCATTTTACAGTGTGTGCCCTTAGTGCTCGTTTTACAGTGTGTGCCCTTAGTGCTCGTTTTACTGTGTGCGCCCTTAGTGCTCGTTTTACAGTGTGTGCCCTTAGTGCTCGTTTTACTGTGTGCGCCCTTAGTGCTCATCTTACAATGTGTACCCTTAGTGCTCCTTTTACTGTGTGTGCCCTTAGTGCTCCTTTTACTGTGTGTGCCCTTAGTGCTCGTTTTACACTGTGTGCCCTTAGTGCTCATTTTACAGTGTGTGACCTTACTGTTCGTTTTACAGTCTGCGCTCTTAGAACTCATTTTACAGTGCGCACCCTGAGTGCTCGCTTTACAGTAGGCACCCTTAGTACTCATTTTACAGTGTGCACCCTTAGTGCTCGTTTTACAGTGTGCACCCGTAGTGCTCGTTTTACAGTGTGCACCCGTAGTGCTCATTTTACAGTGTGCACCCTTAGTGCTCGTTTTACAATGTGCACCCTTAGTGTTCGTGCACAAAACCAATATTCTCATATGAGCTCTATCCTCGGTTCTCACTGATCACGTGTACCTATGATATTCTGTGGAGCATTGAATGTCAGATTTTGATCCAAATGCTGGATCAAAATTGTCAATGTGAGTCTATGGATCCGTGGGAAAAATCAGACAGCACTCGGATGACATCCGAGCGTTGTACAATTTTCAGTGACTAAAAAAATGGAGTAGGTGGAAAAAATTATTTTCCCTCTTCGACCAAGAAAAAATGATGACACTCTGAACAGTGGACAGTGTTGAGGGAACTATAAGGTAATTATATCTCTGTTTATTATTTGTAGACAATCCATACCTACAATATATGTATACATTTCACTTTCGGCAACCTCTTTAAGTTAGCTGGAAGGCTTCATCATTGGTCAGATGACTGGTTGGTTATCTTCCGTTAGGAGGGGTTGCTAAAGTCAGAAGTCATAAAACATATACCCCTTAAAATAATAAACTATCAAAGAAACAACATAACTTTTGAAGACAGCAAAACTTAAAGTCAAGTTTTATACCCGTGCAGGCTTAGATACAGCAGGCTCAGAAATGCCACATCCTGCTGCTGCCCTGAATGCCCGCCTCAGTGCTTCCCATACAGCAATAATGCCTTCCAGTGTTCCTCTATCACAATACCTGTACCCCTTCTTGTACCACATAAAAAATAGTGTCCCACACAGGATTACGGTCACTCACCTCTGTGTCCACCACAAAGTAATTGAGCCCTGAAATAGAAGCAGTCACCCTTTTATGCCCCATGTAGTGGTATCCTCATTTGTGCCTACATATATGTAACTAATAATGTATGTAAATGACTCCTAAGCTACAGTCAAGTCTTAAAGAAATCTAGTATATTAATGTCCAGCCTGTGACTTTTACTAATACATAGAGCCTGTCACTTTGGTCATGTTGCACAAACTTCAGGCAGCATGAAGTAGAGCCTTGCTGCATAATTGCAATCAGGTATATTTTTAGTCGTAAAGGCTCGGAAAGGGTATTTGTCAGCAGGTTTTTGCTATTTAATCTGAGTGCAGCCTAATGTAGGGGCGAAGACCCTGATTCCAGGGATGTGTCACTTGCTGAGCAGTATCTTGTAGTTTCAATACAATCAGTATTTTATCAGCAGAAGATTATCACTGCTAGACAAGGCGTATAGTACTAAGCAGGCCAGCTAATCAGTGTAACACAGCTCAGCACACTGACCACTGCTACATCTGCATTACAGAAAATTGGGATTTTATCAAAGCTGCACAAAAGCAGACGAGTAAGTGTTAGAGTGCTGGAATAAGGGTCTCAGGCAGCTCTACATTTTGTTACTCTTAGCGCTACATTATGCTGCTCTCAGATTCCATAGTGAAAACCTACCTGACAGATTCTCTTAATGGTTTTTATCACCTCATCTGAGAGCAGCATGAAGTAGGAAAAGAGACCCAGAATTCAGCGATGTGTCACTTAGTTTACTGAGTGCAGCAGTTGTTGCACAATCAGAGTGTTTAGAGGTAGCATACAGCAGAACTCAGAAAGCTGCCCCTGCCAAAGCTGCCCCTGCCCACACTACAGATTGTCAGCTTTTTGTGTACATTGTATATTGACTGTAAGCTGCTAATCACTGGTGAGGGCGGAGTTGGACCAGGATGCATGTGTGCTATAGTCCCGTAGTGTTAATCTCTAGATGATTAATAATAATAATAATAATAATAATAATAATTTTTATTTATATAGCGCCAACATATTTCGCAGCGCTTTACAAATTATAGAGGGGACTTGTACAGACAATAGACATTACAGCATAACAGAAATACAGTTCAAAACAGATACCAGGAGGAATGAGGGCCCTGCTCGCAAGCTTACAAACTATGGGGAAAAGGGGAGACACGAGAGGTGGATGGTAACAATTGCTATAGTTATTCGGACCGGCCATAGTGTAAGGCTCGGGTGTTCATGTAAAGCTGCATGAACCAGTTAATTGCCTAAGTATGTAACAGTACAGACACAGAGGGCTATTAACTGCATAAAGTGAATGAGAACATGATGCGAGGAACCTGATTGTTTTTTTTTTTTTTGAATAGGCAACACAGGGATCGTTAGGTTAATGCATTGAGGCGGTAGGCCAGTCTGAACAAATGAGTTTTTAGGGTACGCTTAAAACTGTGGGGATTGGGGATTAATCGTATTAACCTAGGTAGTGCATTCCAAAGAATCGGCGCAGCACGTGTACAGTCTTGGAGACGGGAGTGGGAGGTTCTGATTATTGAGGATGCTAACCTGAGGTCATTAGCGGAGCGGAGGGCACGGGTAGGGTGGTAGACTGAGACCAGGGAGGAGATGTAGGGTGGTGCTGAGCCATGGAGTGCTTTGTGGATGAGGGTAGTAGTTTTGTACTGGATTCTGGAGTGGATGGGTAGCCAGTGTAATGACTGGCACAAGGTAGAGGCAGCGGTGTAATGGTTGGTGAGGAATATGATCCTGGCAGCAGCATTCAGGACAGATTGGAGCGGGGAAAGTTTGGTAAGAGGGAGGCCGATTAGTAGAGAGTTACAATAGTCCAGACGAGAATGAATAAGTGACACAGTAAGAGTTTTTGCAGAGTCGAAAGTAAGAAAAGGGCGAATTCTAGAAATGTTTTTGAGATGCAGGTAAGAAGAGCGAGCCAATGATCGGATGTGGGGGGTGAATGAAAGGTCAGAATCAAGGATGACCCCAAGGCAGCGGGCATGTTGCTTTGGAGTAATGGTGGAACCGCACACGGAGATGGCAATGTCAGGCAAAGGTAGGTTAGTAGAGGGAGAGAACACGAGGAATTCAGTTTTTGACAGGTTTAGTTTCAGATAGAGGGAGGACATGATGTTAGAGACAGCGGTAAGACAATCACTGGTGTTTTCTAAAAAGGTCGGTGTGACAACAGGAGAAGAGGTGTATAATTGGGTGTCGTCAGCATAGAGATGGTACTGGAAACCAAATCTACTGATTGTTTGTCCAATAGGGGCAGTATACAAAGAGAAGAGTAGGGGGCCTAGGACTGATCCTTGAGGAACCCCAACAGTAAGGGGAAGGTGAGAGGAGGAGGAACCAGCAAAACATACAGTGAAGGATCGGTCAGAGAGATAGGAGGAGAACCAGGAGAGAACGGTGTCCTTGAGGCCGATGGAGCGGAGCATAGTGAGGAGGAGCTGATGATCCACAGTATCGAATGCTGCAGAGAGATCCAAGAGAATTAGCATGGAGTAGTGAGCATTAGATTTAGCTGTTAGTAGGTCATTAGAGACTTTAGTGAGGGCAGTTTCAGTAGAGTGTAAAGAGCGGAAGCCAGATTGAAGAGGGTCGAGAAGAGAGTTATCTGAGAGATAGCGGGTAAGACGGGAGTGGACCAGGCGTTCGAGGAGTTTAGAGATGAAGGGAAGATTAGAGACAGGTCTATAATTAGTGGCACAGTTTTGATCGAGGGATGGTTTTTTAAGTAATGGATGTATGATGGCATGCTTAAATGAGGAGGGAAATTGGGGCCAATGAGGACTGCAAGTTCTTCATAAGTTTCTGGGTGTTAATGGCCTGTATGTTTCTATAAGTGTGGAAAGTGGGGGTGACCTGAGCGAGATGGCAGTTCTTGATAGAGAACGAAAGAAGGTTGTGGTCAGAGAGTGGGAGAGCAGAGTTTGTGAAATCATCCACTGAGCAAAGCCGGGAGAAGACCAAGTCAAGGGAGTTTCCATCTTCATGTGTTGGAGAGTTAGTATGCTGCGAGAGGCCGAAAGAGGAGGATAGAGATAAAAGGTGAGAAGCAGATGGGGAGAGGGGAGAGGCAATGGGGATGTTGAAATCACCCATGATAAGGGTGGGGGTGTCACAGGAGAGAAAGTGTGGAAGCCAGGTGGCAAAGTGATCCAGGAACTGATGAGAGGGGCCGGGAGGACGATACACCACTGCCACTCGCATGGAGAAGGGGACGTAGAGTCTGACCACATGATTAACCACTCATTTGTATTGACACAATAGCACACAGCCCAATAAGTGACACATCACTGAAATCAATGTTTCAGCTCCTACCTCATGCTGCCCTCCAATTACACAGCAAACAGCTGCTTACGGATTCTCTTTACTGGCTTTTAAAACTGTATTTTTTTTAAAAATGCTGGAGCGTTTCAGAGCAAATTATACCCGGACCAATTGTGCAGCCAGGCTCTGATTTATGGTGCCTGTGGTTTTAGCAGCATAAATAAAATTACAGGTTTGGTTTAAATGACCTTATAGGATGATTTTTTGGGGGGTATGTAATTTTTTTTTTTTCAGCAATGGTAATTTTGCTTACATGTGGTCATTTACACAGTGAATCAGTCAGCGTCATTTGTATCACATAAAGGTTGGTGCGTTTCGGGTGATCACAGAATATAAACCTCCTATAGGTATTGATGGAGTAAAGAGATTTGTCCATGTGCATTGTATGTGTAAACCAAAGCATTTCACTCCTACCACTGATAACACTGTGAAATCAGGAAAAGTAGATTGAGGTTATAAGTGCAGTTCGCCAGGTCAAGAAAGAGGGATCAGCCATTCTGTCTTGTAATTAATTATTTGCCCAAAGAGGGATTAAGATCCTGCTCTCTATTCATGTTTATTCAGCCTTCCGAGATTCCGTAGTTCCTGGAGATTAGCGTGAGGCTTGTAGCATAATTATTATTATTTTTCTTATTTAATTACAGATGTTTTTGTCATGGGATTTTATCGGCAGCAGGAAGTCAGGCTGCATTGTTCTCTTGTAAGC
Organism: Ranitomeya imitator; assembly: GCF_032444005.1. Classification (NCBI taxonomy): domain Eukaryota; kingdom Metazoa; phylum Chordata; class Amphibia; order Anura; family Dendrobatidae; genus Ranitomeya; species Ranitomeya imitator. The sequence goes on from NC_091288.1 coordinate 68,689,889, forward strand.
TGTTACATTTTCTCTTAACGTTTCAGGAAATCAGGTATCGCCTCGTACGTTCCGCTACTCTAGAAATCTACAGTTTTATTGTATCTCAGATTAATGTATTATTTTACGTGTGTGTTTTTTCCTGTTTCTTACATATTGTGCAGCTCTACAGAATTTATGACGATTCAGATAAGTCTCCAATGAGTCTCACAATCAAGCGTCCTTATCTCAATCATGCACACGCGGGTCAATTTCTTAGGAAGCCAATTAACGCTATTCAGATGCTGCTCTTGGTCAGGTTCCAACCTAGGACCCCAGTGTGGCAAAACAGATGTGAGGAATAAAAATATTGGCATGGGGAATAAAATTTGTAATTAAAGAGATTGTCCACTACTTTAGCTTTGATGGTCTATCCTTAGAATAGGTCATCGATGTCTGTTCGGTGGAACACCCCGGGACTGGTTCTTGGTGTTGATGGCATCTGGAACTGCTCAGTTATGGAGCTACACAGCACAGCTCTGTCTACTGTATAGTGGTCATGGCTGGGTACTGCATGTCTGCCAACTATTCAAGTCAATAGTGGGAGACTGTGCGCTGCTTAGCCTTGGCTACTATACAGTAGACGAACCTGAGCTGTGCAGCTCATAACTGAGCAGTTCTGGCCGATACCGAGACCAGCTGATCAGCAGGGATGCCAGGTGTCATACCCCCACCGATCAGCCATTGATGACCTATCCCAAAGATACACCATCAATGTTAAAGTAATGGACAACACTTAAAGGTAGGTATCCTTATATAATAAAGAAGCAATACTTACTACTGGAATCCAGCATTAAGGTAACTGGTGCTCGAGGCATCATCACTAGAGTTTTTTCAAAATTTGGTTCTGATTACGATTGGCGGCAAATATTGTTTTGCAATATTCACCGAACACAGCCAAACGTCGTTGGAGTCAATGGGAGTACAAATTATTGAATGTGTTCGGAACCGATCATCAAACATAAATTCAGAACAAATAGGGTTCAAATATGGCAAATTCAGATTTGGCGACTGATTCCAAACATGGTCACTCAACTCTACTCATCACTTCCGGTCCCAGCAGATACCATCAGAGCAGCAGCTCCTCAGTCGGGGGAATTGTTAGATACGCGCCAGTTATCCTGCTTGCCATTACATGTTATTTGCTATATATATATATCTATACAGTATCTATACTGTCACCACAGAAATCCCTAAGAAAACTTCATATTGTTGTGATGTGGTTTCATTTAACATGAAGCAGATTTGACAGTAATAATAAACATTTTCAGTACAGTAATACAGTTATAAGCAACGGCCTGCGTGTCTTGAAAGTCATTTGTTGCAGAATTAGTTTAGTCAATCATCTTTTTATATCGCCTCCTTTTAATTTGTTGGCCTCTTCTGCCCTTCCTGTGCCAGTCACATTTTCTGCAGAGAGGTAAGATAGATGCGGAGATTAGCGGATGAGCTACCACTTTTCATACAAAGACTCTTCTACTGTGTTTCCAAAGGAGGGCAATGCTGATATGACATCCGCATTTCTGCAGTTTGTTATTGTAGCCTCTATGGAGAACACATATTGTGAATGAGCAATTCTGCTACACACAGTCGATCTGATTATCGCACGTATGTAGCAGAGCCGATCGGATTATGGCAGCTTCTAGTATGGATGGAAGACAGTGGCCATCAGTGGACGCATTGATCATAAATATTTTTTATAGGCATTATAGTTCAAAGACAATTATTCAAAACCAATCTTAAAATTGACAGTGCACAAGAATTTGGTATTAACCCCTTTTTGACATTGGGCGTAGTAGTACGCCATTATTTTGCTCCCTCCCTTTGATGTGGGCTCCGGCGGTGAACCTGCATCTTTTCCAGCACATGTCAGCTGTTTTGAACAGCTGACATGTGCCTCTAACAGCTGCAGGTGGAATCTGTGACAGCATTTAACTCGCGCTTCCGGCAAGCATGCTAGAATTCCCGACCATCGATGACCGGTCACTAGTGATAAGCGAGTTTACTCGTTGCTCGGGTTTTCCCGAGCACACTTGGGTGACCTCCGAGTATTTGTTAGTGCTCGGAGATTTAGTTTTCATCACGGAAGCTGAATGATTTACAGCTATTAGCCTGCTTGATTACATGTGGGGATTCCCTAGCAACCAGGCAACCCCCACATGTCCTCAGCCTGGCTAGTAGCTGTAAATCATTCAGCTGCCGTGATGAAAACTAAATCTCCAAGCAGTCATAAATACTCGGACGTCACCCGAGCGTGCTCGGGAAAACCCGAGCAACGAGTACACTCGCTCATCACTACTATCACATGATTGCGGGTCACCGATGGGTTGGCATGACAGCCAGAGGTCTCCAGCAGACCTCTATGGTTGTTACTGCTGGATTCCTATGAGATCCACCCAGTGGCCGGCGCTCATAACAAGTGAGCAATTCTGCTACACACAGGCAATCTGATTATCGCACGTATGTAGCAGAGCCGATCGGATTATGGCAGCTTCTAGTCTCCCATGGAGACAATTGAAGCATGCCAAAAGGAAAAAAAAATGTTTTTAAAAATATTAAAAAAATAAAAAAAACTATAAAAGTTCCAATCACCCCCTTTCGCCCCATTCAAAATAAAACAATAAAAAAAAAATCAAACATACACATATTTGGTATCGCCGCATTCAGAATCACCCGATCTATCAATATAAAAAAGAATTAACCCAATCGCTAAATGACGTAATGAGAAAAAAAAGTAAAAACACCAGAATTATGTTTTTTTGGTTGAAGCAACATTGCATTAAAATGCAATAACGGGCGATCAAAAGATCATATCTGCACCAAAATGGTATCACTAAAAACATCAGCTCGGCACACAAAAAGTAAGCCCTCACCAACCCCAGATCACGAAAAATGTAGATGCTATTTTGGAATTTTTTTCACCACTTAAATAAAAAATAACCTAGACATGTTTGGTGTCCGTGAACTTGTAATGACCTGGAGAATCATAATGGCAGGTCAGTTTTAGCATTCAGTGAACATGGCAAAAAAAAAAAAAGCAACTGTGGGTTTGCACTTTTTTTGCAATTTCACAGCACTTGAAATTTTTTTCTCATTTTTAAATACACAATATGGTAAAACCAATGGTGCCATTCAAAAGTACAACTCATCCCGCAAAAAAGCAAGCCCTCACATGGCCATATTGAAGGAAAAACTAAAAAGTTACGGCTCTGGGAAGAAGGGGAGCAAAAAAAGAAAATACAAAACCAAAAATACCTCTGCTCGTTAAGGGGTTAAAGTGTACCTGTCATTTCAGGTGACTTTTTAGTATAAGCTTTCATGTGTGTACATGATGATAAACATAATTTCTGGCCGTTACATTAGCTTTACTTGGTAATTTTTTAACCAGTAATCCTCTCTGCAGGATTTATCTCTAATTTTCAGTTGTCTCTGGGCTAGTGGGTGGTGACTCACTGCTATAATGTCTCCCAAACATTGCCTGTCCTCCTGTCTCTGTATAGTAAATGTTCAGAAGACCATACAAGAACTTGCTAGAAAGCAACAACGTGGCTCTGTCTGTGTCTCTGTTCTTCTCACTCTGCTCCTCCATCTTTCCCTTTCCTCTCTCCTTAGACTTCCATAGGAATATGCAATCTGGTTTTGATTTATGCAAAGTTTGTTGATATGTCAATGCCTATTTCTATGAGTAAAGAAGGAGTTAAACATCTATTAGGAAAATAATTTATTCTTACATCGTGTCCACACTGTTCTGTGCTCCTTTTATAAATCCGGCTACAAAGAAATCCAATTATTATTTTATGGGGGCTCAGAACGCCATGTCATTTCAAAAAACAGTGATTTGGCAGCACCACAAAAAGACTTCTAGTTAATTATTTTGTAAATCGCTCTTGCGTTGTCTTTGAAGGTGTGTTTGCCTTGCGAGATTTGTCAGTGGGTATGTTATGTCCGGCTCAGGCCCAGCACAGTGTGTCTTTTATACTCCAAAATACATCTTTCCAACTGGGTTGTACTGCGAGCGGCCCTGCTGTGCCGCATCTGAGCCGCTGAATGATACAGTGCAGAAGGTGAGATTTACTTTGCGAAATCCCAGAACATAAAGTAGAATGTAAAAGACATTTTACTCATGTGCTGTGATTGCAGCCCATCATTGATAAATAATCCTCCGTGAAAACAAGACCTCTTCATAATTATCATTCCATGTTCTGATGGATTTTAGCAGAAACTTTCAAATCACAGCAGGCGATACATTTATTATCAAGCTCATTTCTATTTATCTGTCCTGCTACAACCATGAGAGCACATACACTTAGAATTGTGATATTAATTGCATTTCAGAAGTAGAGGTCTATAGACTTTTAATATTTAAAGGGAACCTGTTAGGTTGGGTAACGCTATTAACCTGAAAATGAAGGGTTAATCTGCAGCTTAATAGCGTCATGAAGGTGCCCGACCGCTGTGCTGAAAGTGCGGCAACCCGGAAAAAAAATTCCCTTTATTCTTCCCAGGAGCCATCAGCTTTCAGTTATATAGGCATGCCTATACTGTGAGTAGCGGCTGGAATCACGCCCTGGCACTTTGACTGACAGCCAGATTTGCAGGGCATAAGTATGAAAAATATGATATAGTTATAATTTGTCTTAAAAAGGAATTTAGCAAAATACAACTGAGAAAACATTACTCCACCTCCACCCGGTATACCAATAAAACAGTAGCAATTTGTAAATCGATTAAGACATAAAATTAGTGGCACACTGCGCATATAACAGGAACATTCTAAAACAATCCAATTATCACACAATTCTCGTGATATAGTAGGTCACTCGGAGCATGTTCCCCATAGTGGAAGCGGAGATTAGCACTACATGCTTGATTTGTGGCTGATGGCTTCCTCAGGGGGCGTCACAGCCACCTCTACAGATGACCACTGTGCTCATCTAAACAATACAGGGGCCTAGCTGGTAAAGGAGCTTGGGAAACCTTCACTGTGTTTAACAAGTGGTTTGTAGTATTCTAAGGATGAGCCCCCAATGTTTTTTAACCAGCGAACAACTTGGAAGGTAGGGTTCTGTTACTATAGAAAAGTATTTCCAGTTTTCCAAAAGGCAAAAAATAACTGGACTGGGAACGTACAAGAGGGCATTGTGCTTGGGTTCAAAGCTTAGTAGACCGGTGCATGATAATATCCTGGCATGGTACAGTTTGTTATGACTATACCACCAACAGCGTAGGAACATTTTACCATACTGAAAGGTCTGATTGCGCAGGAAAACAAAAGTAAAGATATGGCTTGAAGATATTGTTTGCTTTAGAAAACTAATTTTTCCTTATTGAGGAAATATTAAAGGAGGTCTCAAATTGAGCCAGTGACAACAGAGAATAACTTATGTTAAAGTGGATCTGTCAGCAGAGTATGTAATCTGAGGATAACATGAGGTAGGGGCTGAGGCACAGATTTCAGGGATGTGTCACTTATTTGTTTTCTCACCAAAAGATAATTATCAGTGTCTGGACTACAGCTCCTGTGAGCCCTGGTCCGGCCACACCCCTTCCTCTGATTAGCAGCTCCCTGTCAATAGACAATGTACACAGAAAGCTGTAGTGTGGAGAGGGATTGCATTACACATGCAGCACATTAATTTCAGTGGAAAACTTGCAGCGCTTCCTTTATCCTGTAGTAATGCTGCCATCAAATTGCACGCTCTATGCCTGATCCAGTTTACAGATGATCGCAGGACCTTGTGATCCAGGGACCCTTATAATAAGAAGGGATTGTTTACAGCAGAGCACTCTGTAACTTTATAACTTGCTAACACTTTCCAATTAATAAGATTGTTGTAAAATGTATAACTAATGTTTTATGAAAGTTTACAGTTTTTGTAGATCTATGACACAAAAAGAGCACAGCGAGGTCAAAAATACTCTGTTGTAAAGAAGTCACAGTAAATGAGAAAGTGCTAGTCAAAAAATGAAAAAAATACAGGGTATTTAGTTAATACTTTTTTTGCAAAAAAAATGTATATTAAGCTGCTCCACCAATCGCCAAGGTATACCCATAATAGAGCAGTCCTACCTAATGTATATAATCCCTATCTGATGTATTAAAAACCTGATCATCTGTATAGTACCTGTATAAGCAGGGTTCAGAGAGAAAATATCCATGTGGACATGCAGGATGGAACAGCTTCCATGCAAATGGCCCACAGAGGAGTGGTGGACTCCCCAGTCTTGTAGATCTATGTAGATTTACAGGAGCTGGCGTAGTAGATGCTATTATCAAACGTTTCTAATATGGTTTTTCTTCTCACACAAACATGAATTTGTTTAGACTTTTCTTTCCTAATATTAACTCCCATCTGTTTACTTTGTATTCATTGTGGACAAAGCACCAAGAAGCCAATGAGGATTATAATATCTCCAGAAATAAGATTTCACTGCAGCCTTCCATGAATCCTCCACCTGTGACGCTGAGCCAGTGTGGCAGGCGTACAGAGCGACGTACACCGCAGCACTCCCTGTGCAAATAGTTATGGCTTTTCTTTGGCAGAAGGTATACCTCGCACTTATAAATACATGATGTCACATTATTCTTTGCAAGGGCTGCCATCTGGCTCCTTATACAGTTCATTTAAGGCCTGTAACCTCATCTGAAAATGGAAAAAGGATTTACGAAGACCAACAGGTGGAATATATTCATGTGGTGATATGTTATAAATTGAGGGAAAAACAAGCCGTATCCTACACCCTTCCGAGGGCTGCAAGTAACTGTAGATGTGAGTGTCAACGTAGCACTTGGCTTCTGTTCACTAATTCCTGAAATTATTGATGGGCATCCTTAGATATTGCAAAGCTGGACATTGTCTGCTCCAGTCACGTAAAAGTCAAAACATCAAGTCAAATGAAAGATCCTTTTTATCAGGCGGAAATTTTTGTTGTTCCCTGCAGTTGTGTTACACATGAAAAAGCTGTTACCAAGTTACCAGAGCCTTAGATCTTTTGATACAATGAAACAAGAATATACAGTAACTTGCACACTGATACCAGAAACCAAGCAGCAGTGCAAGGTACTGACCCATCCTGATCTGCTGAAATTCTGCAGAACTACAAACTAGCGAGTGGAGTTTAGCTTCATTTATATATATTTGCATAAATATATACAGTTGAAACTAGAAGTTTACATACATTATATAAACAGACACAAATGCATGTTTTTTTCATTATCTGACATGAAATCAGAATAAACCTTTCCCGTTTTAGGTCAATTATTAATATTTGCCAAATGCCAGAATAATGAGAGAGAGAATGCTTTAAGGCATTTTTATCACTTGCTGCAAAGTCAAAAGTTTACATACATTTCATTAGCATTTGGTATCATTGCCCACCTTAAACTGAATGACTTGGGTCAGACGTTTGGGATCTTCTTCCACAAGCTTCTCACAATAGTTGGTTGGAATTTGGGCCGATTCCTCCTGACAAAACTGGTGTAACTGATCCAGGTTTTTAAATTTTAAATTGTAATAACTGTAAACTTCAGTGTGCATAACTAAGGCTAGGTTCACATTGCATCAAGTACATGGCGTTAAACGGATCCGTTAAATGCATGTACAGAAAAGGAGCCAATTTGTCTTAAAAATCGGCGTCACGTTAACGCGTGCGTTAACGCATGTGACGGCGTTTTTCTCATTTGGATGTCCGTTAGCGAAGTACCCGTTTGTTTGCGTTTGTCACTGTCAATAAAGTTGTTCGGTTTTTTTTTTGTTTTTTTTTTTCCTTTTGTCAGCGTCAGGTGTGGGTGCATACACATTCTCCATTTTGAAAGCAGTGAGTGAGCTTCTGCTAGCAAGATGTTTGTGTCTGAGCTCGTTAGATTTTGCTTGATGCGGATGTGACTTCGGCAGAGAAAGCGTAGTTCGCAAAGGAGATATTGGATCCATTTCCTGTGATCTCTTGCAAGACACTTTCTCTGTCACATGCAGCAGGCCTCAGGAGAAATATGTGGGTGGGATATTCCTCCTTTAATGGCCGAAATCATATTTCCTGTCACATGACCACATGGACCACCCTCAAATGCTATTAAAACGTATGGTTCTATTTGGAAATTTTTCATGATTTGCGTCTGGCTGCGTTTGCCATAGCCTTCTATGGCAGAATGAACGCTTCCGTTAATATTGCGTTAGCTTGGCCGGACCCAAAAACGCTGCAAGCCGCGTTCCAAGGTCCATCAGAAAAAAACGTTATGTGACAAACGCATGACAATTTTGGCATGCGTCACGATGCATCAGACAATGCAAGTCTATGGGCGCGTTAGTATGTGCTTTAAATTGCATTTTCAGTACTTAAAAATGTGTCCGTTAGACGGACTCACCTAGCGCAATGTGAACCTAGCCTAATGGGATTTGATGGTGCTCCTGGAAATCATCAGAGATCGGGCTAGTTCTTTGTAGCCCAACCCTGTACTTGTAACTTGTACTTCCTTGGCTTGTTTGGAGATATCGATGGCCTTCATGGTGTTTGGTTAGTGGTACCTCTTGATAAAGGTGTTTGGTTAGTGGTGCCTCTTGTTAATGGTGTTTGGTTAGTGGTACCTCTTGGTAATGGTGTTTGGTTAGTGGGGCCTCTTGTTAATGGTGTTTGGTTAGTGGTGCCTCTTGTTAATGGTGTTTGGTTAGTGGTACCTCTTGTTAATGGTGTTTGGTTAGTGGTGACTCTTGTTAATGGTGTTTGGTTAGTGGTACCTCTTGTTAATGGTGTTTGGCTAGTGGTGCCTCTTGTTACTGGTGATTGGTTAGTGGTACCTCTTGTTAATGGTGTTTGGTTAGTGGTGCTTCTTGTTAATGGTGTTTGGTTAGTGGTACCTCTTGTTAATGGTGTTTGGTTAGTGGTACCTCTTGTTAATGGTGTTTGGTTAGTGGTACCTCTTGTTAATGGTGTTTGGTTAGTGGTGCCTCTTGTTAATGGTGTTTGGCTAGTGGTACCTCTTGTTAATGGTGTTTGGTTAGTGGTGCCTCTTGTTAATGGTGTTTGGTTAGTGGTACCTCTTGTTAATGGTGTTTGGTTAGTGGTGCCTCTTGTTAATGGTGTTTGGTTAGTGGTACCTCTTGTTAATGGTGTTTGGTAAAGTGGTGCCTCTTGTTAATGGTGTTTGGTTAGTGGTACCTCTTGTTAATGGTGTTTGGTAAGTGGTACCTCTTGTTAATGGTGTTTGGTTAGTGGTACCTCTTGTTAATGGTGTTTGGTTAGTGGTACCTCTTGTTAATGGTGTTTGGTTAGTGGTGCCTCTTGTTAATGGTGTTTGGTTAGTGGTACCTCTTGTTAATGGTGTTTGGTTAGTGGTGACTCTTGTTAATGGTGTTTGGCTAGTGGTACCTCTTGTTAATGGTGTTTGGTTAGTGGTGCCTCTTGGTTAATGGTTTTGCAGCCTTTGTGGTCTTTCAGAAAAGGTAAAGTGTATATACTGACAGACCATGTGGCACTTAGATTGCACACAGGTTGACTTCCTTTCACTAACCATGTGACTTATGAAGGTAATTGCTTGCACCATAAATGTTTAGCGACCTCATAGCAAAAGGGGTGAACACATTTGCACATGCCAATTTTTACTTATTTAATCTCATTAATTTAATATATGCCTATATTTTTCTCACTTCACCAACTTAGACAATTTAGCGCTGATGCATCACACACAAATTGAATTGCAAAAATATTTAAACGCTTGTAATGTAACAAAATAGGTATAAAGCCAAGGGAAGGGGGATGAATACTTTTGCAAGCCACTGTATAGGAATCACAGGTCTACAAATTAGCTTTCATAATACATGAAGTCTTAGCTGTCACATGACATGATATTTTGAAAGGATATAAAGGGAAAATTTACATAAAGTTTCTTCCGTCAGTCGCAAAGGGATGGACCAGATTCACATGCTTTAGAAAGCAAGCCAGAAGCATGTCTACATGCCAGACATTCAAGTCAGATAAAAAGTGATAAAATCCTCCAGTGTACAAAGTATCGCCAAGATAAAGAACACTTATGAGTACAACCATGTTTGAAATTGCAGAGACAGAATCCTGCTTTGACTGCAGAAACTCCCAGGATAGTGTGTTTCTACAGCAACCAGGAATGTTGGGTGAAGATATGCAAATGAGCACATGAACAGATTTTGAGATTTTGATGGACAAGTAGACATTTGTACACAAGTTTTTGTTGTCACATAAAACTCTAGTATATTATGAAATCCTAGATGCAGAATGTGGCTAAGAAACAGTTTATCAGGTTTTTTAACAGCTTTCAATTGCCATATAATAATGTAAAAATGACAACCTTTTTAATATTTTATACAACATTGTGATTCCCATCTGTTCTCATACTGTCGTTCTCTGAGTCTTGCTCCAGCTCTCTGCCTGTACTGGAGCACACATGTCATCCATCCATGCTAAAAAGAAAAAAAATCACCTGCATTTGTGAAGAAACACTTCCCATAAAGGAAATTTGTCAACATGTCTTTTCTACCTCTTCTCAGAGCAACATAATGTAGGCAAAAAGACCACAATTCCAACAAAGTATCACTTAGTTTACTGGGTGCAGCCGTTCTTAGTCAGAATTTTTAGATTTAGCAATTATTACTATTATTATTACTATTTTTATTTATATAGCACCATTCATTCCATGGTGCTGTACATGAGAAGGGGTTACATCAAAATACAAATATCACTTACAGTAAGCAAACTAGCAATCACAGACTGATACAGAAGGGAGTTGACCCTGCCCTTGCGGGCTTATATTCTGCAGGATTATGGGGAAGGAGAAAGTAGGTCAGGGGTTGCAGTAGCTCCGACGGTGTTGAGGTGGCAGTGAGGTCATTGCAGGCTGTAGGCTTTCCTGAAGAGATTGGTTTTCAGGTTCCGTCTGAAGGATCCGAATGTGGTTGATAGTTGGACGTGTTGGGGCAAAGAATTCCAGAGAATGGGGGATGTTCAGGAGATGTCTTGGAGGCGGTTGGATGAGGAGCGAATAAGTGTGGAGGAGAGAAGGAGGTCTTTGGAGCACCGGAGATTACGTGAGGGAAGATAATGGCAGATTAGTTCAGAGATATGGAGGAGACAGGTTATAGAAGGCCTTATAGGTCAGTATTAGTAATTTGAACTGGATTTGCAGATTGAGTGGGAGTCAGTGAAGAGATTTGCAGAGGGGAAAAGGGGAGGAGTAGCAAGGAGAGAGATGAATTAGTCAGGCAGCAGAGTTAAGGATGAACTAGAGAAGTGCGAGGGTGTTAGCAGGAAGGCCACGGAAAAGGATGTTGCAGTAGTCGAGACAGGAAATGATGAGGGCGTGCACAAGCATTTTAGTAGATTGAGGGTTGAGGAAAGGACGGATCCTGGAGATATTTTTGAGCTTTAGGGCGGCACGGTGGCTGAGTGGTTAGCACTGCAGCCTTGCAGCGCTGGAGTCCTGGGTTCGAACCCCACCAAGGACAACATCTGCAAAGAGTTTGTATGTTCTCTCCGTGTTTGCGTGGGTTTCCTCCGGGCACTCCGGTTTCCTCCCACATTCCAAAGACATACTGATAGGGAATTTAGATTGTGAGCCCCATCTGGGACAGCGATGATAATGTGTGCAAAAAATGTAAAGCGCTGCGGAATATGTTAGCGCTATATAAAAATAAAGATTATTATTATTATTAGCTGGAGGCGACAGGAGGTGGAAAGAGCTTGGATGTGTGGTCTAAAGGACAGAGCAGAGTCAAGGGTTACTCCAAGGCAGCGGACTTCCGGTATGGGGGAAAGCGATATGTCGTTAATTGTGATAGGTCATGTAAGGAAGATCTGTGAGATGGACGAAAGATGATGAGTTCAGATTTGTCAACATTGAGTTTGAGGAAGCGGGAAGAGAAGAAGGAGGAAATGGCTAACTGACACTCTGGGATTCTGGACAGCAGAGAGGTGACCTCTGGGCGAGAGAGGTAAATCTAAGTGTCATCAGCATAAATGTGGTACTGGAATCCATTGGACTTTATGAGTTGCCCCAGGCCAAGTGTATAGATTGAGAAGAGTAGGGGTCCTAGAACATAGCCTTGGGGGACTCCAACAGAGAGAGGGTGGCAATGCAGCAGAGCTGAGAAAGTTAACTCTGCCCACATCAGGCTCTGTATATACAATGTCTATAGACAGTGAGGTGCTTTTCACTGGAGGGAGAGGAGTTGGATCAGAAGGCACGAGCTGCCATTTCTGGCAATGATAAGCCACTGGTGGTAAACCAATCATTGCCTATAAACAACAGCACAGAGTTGAGAAGAGAGGCATTGCCGAAATCTGTGCTTTAACTCCTACAGCATGATGTCTTCAGATTACATAGCAAAAATGGCTGACAGATTCTCTTTAAGATGGCTTTTCTGTTCATCCATAGAGACATTAAAATTGGTCTTTGCTCTATACCAAGATGCACTTATTTCTGAAAGATAACCTGTCACCATGTTTTTACTATGTATTATCAGAGCAATATTATTTTTAAGCAAAGACCCTAATTAAAGTGCTGTATCACTCACTGGGCTGCTTGCTGTCAATTTGCTAAAATCCCTCTTTTATCTGCTCCATATCTACAAGTTTTCAAAATTTAGTGCAATCCACCAACCCTAACAGTATACTAGTGCCAGGGTCTGACTAGAAATGGCGGACGAGCAGCAACTCCAGCAGTACATCCAAAAGCTGGAGAGCAGGTTGTCCACTCTCGAGCGGGCAACTTCAGATGTGGACCTTACTGCAGTGGCATCAGAAGCAGCTAGCAAAGCAGTCTCTATGGTTTCTACTGCAGCACTTGCTTCACTTGTACCATGCTTTTCACTGCCTGATAAATTTTGCGTGGGCGGCAAGGCCTGTAGAAATTTTGTGAATCAGTGCTCAATTCATCTGGAGCTACTGACTTCACGATTCTCAACAGAGTGAGCCAAGGTGAGATTTGTGATTTCCCTTTTGTCAGGCAGAGCGTGACAAAAGGGAACGTGATGACTAGTGTTGAGCGATACCGTCCGATACTTGAAAGTATCGGTATCGGATAGTATCGGCCGATACCCGAAAAATATCGGATATCGCCGATACCGATATCCGATAACAATGCAAGTCAATGGGACATCAAGTATCGGAAGGTATTCTCATGGTTCCCAGGGTCTGAAGGAGAGGAAACTCTCCTTCAGGCCCTGGGATCCATAGGGATGTGTAAAATAAAGAATTAAAATAAAAAATATTGATATATTTACCTCTCCGGCGGCCCCTGAACTCTGCGCGGGTAACCGGCAGGCTTCGTTGTTCAAAATCAGCGCTTTTAGGACCTGAGAATCACGTTCCGGCTTCTGATTGGTCGCGGGCCGCCCATGTGACCGCCACGCGACCAATCACAAGCCGCGACGTCACCGCAAGCTATTAACGCGCTCATTTTTAAAAATGAGCGCGGTAATGACTTTCAAAGACGTAGCGGCTTGTGATTGGTCGCGGCCACGCGACCAATCACAAGCCGCTACGTCTTTGAAAGTCATTAACGCGCTCATTTTTAAAAATGAGCGCGTTAATAGCTTGCGGTGACGTCGCGGCTTGTGATTGGTCGCGTGGCCGCGACCAATCACAAGCCGCTACGTCTTTGAAAGTCATTACCACGCTCATTTTTAAAAATGAGCGCGTTAATAGCTTGCGGTGACGTTGCGCCTTGTGATTGGTCGCGTGGCGGTCACATGGGCGGCCCGCGACCAATCAGAAGCCGGGACGTGATTCTCAGGTCCTAAAAGCGCTGATTTTGAACAACGAAGCCTGCCGGTTACGCGCGCTGAGTCCAGGGGCCGCCGGAGAGGTAAATATTGTTAGGACTGGCGGAACGCACCAAGACAGATGATAAAGGTGCGTTCGCAGTCCGGGGTCCACCGTGCAGGTGAGAACCTGCTGCTAGCAATTTGCAGACAATATGGCGGTACACTAAAGTATACACGCGTGGGTTAAACCTCAGCCAGTGTGAAGAAAGCGATCCTGTTAATTCACAGGACCGCAGTACCGCACTAGTGCGCGAGCAAGTGGTCAGCGGACTTAACCCCAGAAGGGATTGGAGCCCGATTAGACCCTTGCTGGCGTAACACCGCAACTGGGTGTGTAGAGAACCTTAAGAAATATATGTGCACAAGAGTGCGAGCGATGCCGCACTAACGGACGCCACTAACCACCCAGACTCGGGTATGGAAAGCGCAAGGCAGGCGCACGGCGCCGTACTGGCAGGCACAGCTACAGGACGCTGAGATGTGTGTTTAGTGCTGTAGGCTAAGTCGGGCGCTAGATAGCAGCCATACACCTTCCGCAAACAGACATTCAATAGGGTAGGGGTTTCCAAGGACGACTTGCACTCACAACATACACACATAAGCAATTGTAAGACAATACTAGCGCATGGCCGTGCGGTCATGCGCAGTTTATATAGCAGCAGCACAGGAAGAGGCCACAGCACCTTTGCCCTTCCAGGACCTGCAAAGAGGACCAATGGAATGTGCTGCAGAGCCTGAGCACATGACCCTCGATCTCCAACGGGAGACCTTATGCTGGGCATGCTCAGTACGTGCAGACAAGGACTTAGTCCCAGGGAAGTCCGCTCGCTGCTGACCAGCATTGACTTTAATGGCAGAGACTGGAGAAGCAGCAGTAACTCTCAGAACAGAGTGAGGATGAGCAAGACGCTGGGACCGACGTCTTTGCTGAGCAGACTCCACTGCGGCTGGACAAGAATGGGAGACCGCAGCGGAGGCGGCTCGAGATTCCCCCTGTGCAGAAGCGGGAACTCGACCCCTAACAACTATATCAATATTTTTTATTTTAATTCTTTATTTTACACATCTCTATGTATCCGATACCGATACCCGATACCACAAAAGTATCGGATCTCGGTATCGGAATTCCGATACTGCAAGTATCGGCCGATACCCGATACTTGCGGTATCGGAATGCTCAACACTAGTGATGACCAATTAGTTCTTAGCGTCTCTCACTTTTTGGGTGCCCTGAAAGAGGTCTTTTTGGGGCCACAAGTAACCCATGATACCGAACTCCAACTCCTGGCATTAACTCAGTGTTCGTCCATGGTTTGTCAATTCGCCATCCAATTTCGTATTCTGGCTTCTGAGTTGGAGTGCCCTGATAAGGCCTTGATACCTATTTTTTGGAGGGGTTTAGCAGATCATGTCAGGGATGCTTTGGCCATTAGGGAGATTCCCATTACTCTGGAGGAATTAATATCCGTGTCCGCTCGCATAGATCTTCGACATGTTGAGCAGAGATTGGAGCAAGCTCAGAGTAGATCTGGGATTCAGTTGGATTCGAACTTCGCCAATCCTATGAGTCCTGCAACTCGAGTTGATGACCCCGTTGAGCCCATGGATGTCTCTCGAGCGTAATCAATGACCCGCTCTGCACATCCACAACTGACTTATTTTGCCTGCAGGCAAGTTGGCCATTTTGCCAATAAATGTCCCAAGCGTCCGAGGGAGTCACAGCATTTTGTGGCTTTAGGGAGAGGCTCACTAGTTCCAGTTGATGTCTCTTCCAAATTGGCCTTTGGGGTTTCTTTGATGTTTGGGTCGACTACTCTCAATGCTGAGGCTTGCGTGGACTCCGGTGAGGAGGGCAATTTCATGTCTGCTACCT